>NC_134020.1:9193435-9315935 GCF_040712315.1 Castanea sativa
GGAATGTTGGTATCTTCATTTTTATGTTTCCTAGGTTCCTGTCAGTCCCGTCTTGCCATCTTGGATCTCTTTGGAAACCTCTACCACGCCTTTCTCCCCCCTGCACAAACCTGCCCTCATTGTTTAATGAAGCTTGATCTTCTTCATCTTCAAACTCATCCTCGTGGTAGTCATCAGAATCATCCATGCGTGCACGCCTTTCTTGCCTTCTAGCATTAGGGCCTCTTTGGGGACGCTCCTCACGTAAAGTAGCAATAACAGTGTTTTGCTTATCCATCCGATCCCGAATCTCATTAAACACCACGTTCATGCGTTCAAATTGTTGTTGCATAGCCTGCAAAATGATGGACGACTCCTCCCCTCCTTCCCTATTTGATGTTTCGCCCCTGGAAGATATACTTTTAAAACAACAGAGAATTGTTATAAATAATTCCTCACAACACTCCCTCACGTGTTTGGACTCAAATTATGTCACTCCCACTCGTGTTTCACTCTTAAATTGGATTTTTCCCGATATTAGTCTCACACTCTCTTGTCTTTTTCCACTCGTAGCTTCCCCTTTTCAGTTCTGCATTGAACTAATAAACTTGATCAAGAAATTCAACTTGTAGCGTTTAAACAAATACCAACTGCAAGAAAATAAGACAGACACAATAAATCGAAGGAAGAGGACAAAAGAAAACGATATTCTAGTTTGAGAGAACTGAAACTACAAACAATTTTTTTTTTCTGTTTTCTATTTCTCTTTTGATGTCTTTTTTTTTTCAGGTTTTTTTTTTTTTGGAGTTGGGTGCACGATTTTAACCTAGTGCACATCAAAAAAATAAGAACAAAGAATAAAGAACACAAAAGGAACAAGATAGGATGATAACAGGAAACAAAAGATAAAGGGATAGAAAACTGATTTTAAAACCTGTGCTCTGATACCAAATGATGCAAACCTCAATCGACACGCTTTGAGACCCAACAAAAATATTGGAATATTTACCCAGGAAAGCTAAAATTCAGATTTATGATAGAAACCTTGACCCAACGTTTATAATCGAAACGCGAACCAAAGGTATAAGTTGACCTTGACCCAATGATTATAAAGAATCACGAATCGAAGGTATAAAGTTTGAACGCCACAAGGAAGAATCCCTGATAAGTTCACAATTCTTGAAGAACCAAAAGAAGAGCAAAGCCTCACCTTTTCTGATTTTTATTCAATAATATATTGAAAAACGTTTACAGACTTCAGGGCCTATTTAAGGGCTCCATAAAACTTGACAGATAAGAAAATATATTCTAAAATAACTCCTAATTGATACCTTACCATATCAGGAATCAAATTTGATCTAAAAAGCATTAAATGCACCTAAAAACAAGCAAAATACCTAAAAAACGTTCTAAATAATAAAAGCCCTAAATTCAGGTAGATTTAGTCTGAAATAGCAGCTCTAGAATAGGAAAAAATCTCTATTAACTGATATAGAGTTAGAAAGTCAATCAGTCATTAATCATTGCCATGAATCACTCCCAATTTAGCCAGATCAGCCCTCAATAGCTTGAATTAAATTTATTACGCCTTTACCTTCCTTTGGGCCAAGCTTGGAATGTCCTGCGGTAGAATCAGTCCAAATCTCTTGAATCAACCCATTAAGTGATTCTTTGATCTTCTTGGATCTTGCTCTTGTGATGGGCCCAACTGGAACATGCAATGAATCATTGAATGCTTGTTGATTCTCATCAGTACCGGTTGGTGGGGTGCACAATTTGGAGGCTTTGGTTGGTCTGTTGGGCTATGATGCACGGACACGGACACGGACACCGATACGGCGATACGGCAATTTTTGAAAAACTAGGACACGACACGGCATGGACACGGCAATTAAATAATTAATTAAATTTTATATTTAGACATATTTTTTAATATTTTTAGACATAAAATACGCTTATATCTAGAATTTAAATTATGTACGAACTACAAATAAGTAAACTAACATCCAAAGTAGTACAATAATACACATAAAATGCTTAGAGTACAAACCAAAAGTTTAAATTGGCTACATTCAATATCAAACAAAAAACATAAAAGGAAATAAGCAGGACACACAAAAAAAAGCTTTAGTAAAATCACATATAATATTTAACTTTAATAAATAAATAAAACTATAACAGGTCACACAAAAACAAAATTCACTAAATTCATAATTAACATTATAATTTATAAGGCAAGGCTGAGTAAAGAAGAAAAATAAATAAATATATATATACACAGTAAAGTATAACACAGTGAGTGGGATTAAAAAAAAAAAGAAGCTTTGGGTGTTATAAATATAACACGCCACAATACACCAAACCAAAGGTCCTAAGCAGTCAGCAGATAAAAGAAAGAAAAAAAGAAAAAAGAAAAAAAGAAATCGCGAAACAGAAAGAGAGAAGAGAAGAAGCTCGGACCTGTCCACGCTGAGAGAGAGAGAGATCGGAAGGAACAGAGGGACCGAGGGAGCTCGCTGACTCGCTGATTGGATCGATGTAGCTCCGGCGAGGGACAGAGGGCAGCGGGCAAAGGGAAATCAAAGGTTGGGCTGTGTGGGTTTTTGATATTTCACTTCTCACTTATGGGCTGTGTGGGTTTTTGTTTTGTTTTGTTTTTCCATTGCTGGCATGTCCACCGCGTTGGCGCCGTGTCGGAGAAGCGAAAAAAAAAAAAAAAAAAAAAAAAAAAAAAAAAAAAAAAGAGACACCGCTCAGACACCGGTGTCCGGTGAGTCTTACCGGTACCGGTGTCTGACATGTGTCAGACACCGGTACGTTGGCAAAAATGCCGTGTCGGTGCAACCTAGCTGTTGGGGTGTGGGCATTCTTCTCTGCCCTTGAAATATTTGGGCCTTCCTTTAGGTGCAAAGTTTAAGGATTTATCTGTTTGGAATCTTATCCTAGAGAGAATGGAAAGGAGATTAGCAAGTTGGAAGAGAATGTATTTATCTAAAGGGGGCAAGGTGACACTCATTAAAAGCTCACTCTCGTCTTTGCCTACATATTTCCGTTCCCTTCTTCCTTTACCGGGTAAGGTGGCAAAGCGTATGAAGAAATTACATAGAGATTTTTTGTGGAATGAGATTGGTGGTGAGTCTAAAATACATTTAGTTAATTGGGCCAAGGTTTGTAAGCCTTTGCAAGTTGGGGGGTTGGGTATAAGACGGTTGGGAAGCTTTAATTCTGTCTTGCTAGGAAAATGGATGTGGAGGTATGGCATGGAGACTGATGTTTTATGGAGGAGGGCTATAGAGGCAAAATATGGGAATATTTGGGGTAGTTGGTGTACGAAAAAGGTGACAAGTCCTTATGGGGTCAGCCTATAGAGATACATTAGAAGTGGCTGGTTGAACTTCTCTAAACTTCTTGTATATGATGTGGATGATGGTACTAGAGTGAAATTTTGGAAGCATGTGTGGTGCGGGGATTGTACTTTACAAGAGGCCTTTCTAGAGCTTTATTGTCTTAGTAGGTCAAAGGATTCCTCAGTGGTGGAAGTTATGGGTTGGTTTGCTTGGAGGGTTCACTGGAATGTGCAATTTCGTCATCCTCCACAAGATTGGGAAGAAGAAGCTTTTGATCGGTTTATGGGGTTGGTCTATTCTTCGAAAGTGCGGGGGTTTGGCCCAGATAAGGTTTGTTGGAAGCCTGCAAGGAATAGAGGTTTTGAGGTTAGAGGATATTATAGCTCCTTCTATCCTCCTAACCCTATTTCCTTCCCATGGAGAATGATATGGCACTCGAAGGTTCCTCCAAGGGTGGTTTTCTTTTCTTGGTTTGCTTCCTTAGGTAAGATCTTAACAACAGACAACCTTCGTAAAAGATGTGTGATAGTGCTTGACTGGTGCTATACGTGTAAGAGTTGTGGGGAGTCGGTGGATCATCTTCTTCTTCATTGCTCCATAGCTTGGGAGTTGTGGTCTTTGGTGTTTTGCTTGTTTGGTATTCAATGGGTTATGCTTCATACTGTTCTTGAGTTGTTTGAGGCTTGGCAAAGAAAGTTTGCGCAACATCGCCACAATGATGTGTGGAAATTAGTGCCTCATTGTTCGATTTGGTGCATTTGGCGTGAAATGAATGTTAGAAGCTTTGAGGGTCGTGAACGTTCTTTGTTAGAGATTAAGTCTTTTTTCTTGCACACTCTCTTTGAATGGAGTGTGGTCTTTTCTCATTTTTCTTGTTCTTCCTTTTCTATTTTTCTTGACCGTTGGACTTTTGTTTTTTGATTTGTGCCCCCATAGTACATCTCCAATGTACTCAGTTTAGCACCTTTTCTTTTATTAATAATATTCTTACGTTGCTTAAAAAAAAAAATTAAGGCATATTGGCCTTGTTATTCTTTTATCCTTTTCTCTTCTCTCTTCCCTTCTCTTTGATATTTTGTCACAATTCACAAACACTATTCACACTTTACGTACAGATCAAATTTCATTTCTTCATACCTCTTTGTAGCCCTAAATCAATTTTGCTGCTCGCTGTAATACCATAGTCATTCTTGAACAGTAACCCTTCTTTCTAAAGTAACTGAACCACAAATGCACAAATCCTCCCAACCCTAAGCCTGCCACAAGCAAAGATTTACCAGAAATGTGCAGTATTAATAGAGCAGCCACTCACACAAAGTCCACCATAACCGTATAATATATTGACCACAAATTTCAATCCTAAGCCATGTTTGGACGCCATTTTCAGACTTAGATCAACTGACACGTTCCACTAATTATAGGATCATGACTACAACAGAGTTTCTTTTCTGAAAACCCAAAAAATAAATGAATATGGCTCAGAAAGATATGGCTCCTGCTCACTCAAAATGCAAAACAAGGCTACCTAAAAAACTATGCTAGAAGGAAATTCCATTGAGGAACACCCTGGGAAACACACACACTCACTAAGAAAGGAAGATTAGTAAATGCAGCATGATATGAAATGGCAAATCATATTTTATTGTATACTCCCTCTGTCACTGGGACATGGGAAACACACCCTCAAATTTATAGCATATGAGATGCGTAACCTTGTTTGTCACCAATGGCTTAGAGAATTGAGCACCCATCAAGCTGATCATTCTCTGATACAAAAAACAAATTCAATTCGTTATGTCATTTCACAAAACCATTATCTATAAATAACTACTTGTAGGAACTGTACTCATAAATATAAAGCAGCAGCAGGATGAAAGAGGCAAATGCATACCATAACATCATCTCCATCTTGCCGTTGATAGCCAGTTAAGCATATGATTAAATTTTTTGCACCCGGTATACCATTCAGATCTTTGAGTGGCCTGTACATGATCTGTTAAAAAGTAAACATAAATATCTAATACTAGTACACAGTAATACAAGAAGAAAAAACTTTAAGTATCCAAAAGAAAACATAGATTAAGAACTTTTTTTGTTCACTGATGGTTTCTAAAACCATGGGTGGACAAAATTCTTTAAAGATAAAAAAATAAATAAAAACTTTAAAATATCACACGAGTCCACCCAAATCAGAAACATAATTGTAGGCAATTGTGCATGATGTTGATGTCTAATCTCCCTTATGTGCTTTGATTCAAATATTCATATACAAAACTAAGGCAATAAAAGAAAACCATGAAAATATTTCCAAACTTTAAAAACCACAAAAAGCAAAAACTCCCCCAGCTCATACTGAGATTTTTTACTGTGAATGTGAATGAGATATATTCAACTATGTGCAATTGTCTTACATTTAAAGAGAAAGGTGCAAAATCAATCATAATATAAAGAGGATAAAAAAAAATTTAAAAGTAGCCCATAATGCTTTTAAGTTATAGCAATATATAACTTCAGTCTTTTTCTTTCTGTAAGTAACATATAAATTCAGTCTTTTTGCAAATATACAAAGAGAAATTGATAAGAAACATACTGAATTGGCATCAATGGGCATTCTGATGTCAAAGGTATGCTCAACCCATAATGCTGTCACAAAAGTCTTACCATCATTTCAAGCCGCAATACATACAGGATTATCCTAAGCAATTCGACAACAAAATATAAATTAAATAATAAAACAGAATTTTGAAATTAACAATAAACTGAAATGTACTTTTCATCCCTAAAGTTTGATCCAAGTTCAGTTCTTATTTCTTAAAATTAAAAAGTTACAATTTTATTCTTTATGATGCTAAAAGTGTAAGAGCACAATTGTACCCGGACCCAAAAGTGAATGTTGGGCTCAGGCCCAATGAGCCTTATACAATGTAATTTGTAGAGTATGGGTTTGAAATCTAGATTCGGGATGTTGGAGGTTTGATTAGCAAGCTAGAATGTTATAATTTGTGCAAGTGATAAACGAATATGACAGATAGATCTCCTCGGACGTTAGCCGAGGACGATTTGTATAAATATTCTCTTTATAGGCCAAAGTTTACAATTCTTAGTTCTCTTTTTTAGTTTGTCAGAGCCGATCCCCCCTCTTTCCTCTCTCGTCTCCTTATATACTTCTTCCTCTTCACTGTTCATCCACGTGTCATACAAATCTTCCCCTTAGATACTTGTCCCATCCACCACCTTCTTCAAGTCTTTTTATAATAATAGGAAGGTCCAATTTTGTTGTTCAGAGGTCATTTCCCCATTAATGCGGCCAGGGAGGTAGATGCAGGGTCTTTAATGTGGAGGTAGCAGCCTTTTCCCTAGATATTTCAATCACATGCGTCTAGAGGGTGCTTGGATCACCCTCTTACCCATCGGTTTTTCCAGAATTCTGCCTTTAATCTTCTTGACGAGTCTCAGGGTCATTGTCGGGCCAGTCCGAGGAGACATTCCTCCTCGGACAACTCCTCAGACCTTTATAATGCATACTAACTTGTGGGCCTGGAGGCCTTAACCAAAAACAAACTGATACCTGTCAATAAAGCCCAAAGCCCAAATATTTATTCGGGAATTTTTACCGCCACAATAGCCCCTCAAAACTTTATTTTTCCCTCCCATCCGAGAAGAAAGATAGAGTTTTGAACCAAACAGTACATATTCCACAAGCTCTATAGACCGCCACACGTGTGTAGGTCTTTTCGTTCCCTGAAAATGCCTTCTGACACTTCGAAATCCGGAACGCGCGCATTTATGGCCACAAGTTACATCCTGTTCCCCACATTTGACGGTAAGATGAACATCCAACGGTACAGGTTGGCCCTGAAAATTTGAGCGGGATAAATTCAATTTCGAGGCTGCCTCCCGCACGTCAAAACGCTTGGAAACCCGCGCTTTCATTCATTTCTCCAACAATCAATCATATCTAAACGTCAATCACTACTCTTTCTCTCCAGAAGCCCGTGAAGACTTGCATAACCAAATCTCGTAAGTTTTTACTTTCCTTGCTCCTTCCTTCTCGGATTCTATCCTCGGCTCCTCTCTAAACTTCTTTTCTTCTTTAAACTCGCATTTTCGCTTCTACTAGATGGGTAGGTTTAAGTGCCTGGTTGATATCGACGCCGGTATGGAAGGGTTTAGGGCCAACTACCATATTCCCAACGACGTAGGTCTAAAGTATTGCCCAGTAGAAGCCATAGGCGGCGCTAGGAAAACGGGAGAAGTCATCATTCCAATGATTGCCTTCATAGAAGGTGGAATGACTCTCCCTATGAGAAATGTGACCAGGGAATACCTTCGCAACCATAGGTTATGCCTAGATCAGTGCGCACCTAATGTGTTTAGGGTCTTAGGTAGTGTCGACGCTCTGAATGAGCAAATGGGCCTAAACCTCACATGGCACGACGTTGCCTTTATGTACGAGTGCCACAAACTTAAAAACGTAAGATATTACATCAAATCACAGTCCAGCATAGTCAGGCTGATCTTCTGTCTGCCTAAATCCAACAAGGGCATGAAGGACGACTACCTCATCGCCTCAGGGAACTGGCATGACGGCCCTCACTGCCTAGTCGTATGGGGAAATCCAGGTGTGACTCCTTAGGAGTTAAATTCCTTAACCCGTGATTCAATCCCACCGCCTTTATTGCTTTAATCCTTATTGTACATTATTGCTTCTGGTCTTCACTTTTATCACTGATCTGATCATGTTTGTCCTTTCGAATGTCTCTTCTCTCAGATAAACAACACGTACGCCCACGCCTGAGCTTCTGCAACGTTTCCGACTTAAATTGCGTCCTCCGTTCAGAAGTCTTCGTGAGTGAAGATTTACAAGTGAGATCAACACATTTGATAGTAGGATACGATCCTATATCCTCGGACTTTCAAGAGATAGAAAATGCAATTATCGCGGGGGATAAGTGACGTAGAAGGATAAACGTCGCACGACTAGGCTTCCTCTCCGACCACGATCTTCCCGACGATCCCACCATCATTCTGTACATGCGCCCAATCACAACAATTCCCCTCTCGGCACACTCCTAGACAACTGCCGTCCCAGAAGAGCAAACGTCCTTGCCGCACTCGTTAGACGAGGAGATAGACCAGTTTCAACTTGAGGACGTCGAAAGGCCTCGAGGAAACCCACTTGTCGTTCTCTCGGACGAGGAGGACGAGCCCGCTGAGACTTCGGGGATACAAGGTTTGATAGTCACCTGCCCTGACTCTAGCTCCGAAGAAGAAGAGATGGACGTCTTGAAAGGACTAATGCAGAAGAGGGGCGAGAGAGTCTCCAAAAAGGGGGCAGGTGGGTCACAGGTCCCTCCATCCTTGCCCCTACCCCCTCCTCCGTCTGATTCGAAGCCTCCTGTTGCGGAGCCTAGGAAGAAAAGGAAGGGTGAGGCTGAGGATGCTGATGGGGAGAGGCAGAAGAAACAGAAACAACAATAACAACAGCCCCAGCAACAAAGACCTGACAAGGGCAAGGGATGTGCCTCGTCAGTGGAAAGTGGGGAGATCAGAGACATTGCCGAGGTACGCCGTGCACAGGCTAACTGGTCTCCCGAGCTTAAGCTGGATGGGGCACCAATCTCTTGCCAGTCCAATATTAGGATGTTCCAACAAGGCCATGCCCTCCACCTGGCCGATGCCTTGGAACGTCCTCTCCTGCTGCCCAGGGACATGGAAGCCCTGGATAAGATGACTCAGTCTCAACTGTTCCTTTCGCTAAAAAGGGACTTGGGCTTGGTAGGTATTTAAATCTTATATTCACCTTTTTTTTTGTATCACAACTCATTGTAGGAGACATTTTTATATGTTTGATATTTTGATATCTTGTCACAGGCCGTCCAGGAAGTCTTTGCTGCCGAGAAATGGGTGGAGGATTCTCGGAAGAAGGCTGGGCTTGAACTGGAGCTTCGGCTGGAGACCGAGAAGTCCCTGGGTCAGGCCCTTGCACAAAATGAGAAGCTCACCACACAGCTGGCAGAGCTAAGAAGGGAAAGGGACGGTGCCGAGGCCAGCTTGAAGACGATGAAGACCCAGGTGGAGGGGCAACGCAAGCTTCTTCGTCAGAAGGATGAAGAGTTATCCAAAGCTCAGCAAGAGCACTCTAACTTGAAGAAGGAGCTTGTCGAGATGAAGGACGAGGCCCGCACCTTCAAGGACTCGTTGGAGGCCGCGAAGAAGGCTGCTTTCAAGGAAGGGGTAGCGGCGACAGAAGACCAGCTGATAGAGGAGTTCACTGTGCTGTGCCGAGAATACTACCAGCAAGTTTAGGGGGAAGCCTTGAATGTAGCAGGGGTTCCTTCAACTTCCGAGCTGAGGAAGCCTGAGAACATTTGGCTTCCCCTAGACATACAGGAGATAGAAGAGCTTCCTGTCACCCCTGCCCCTGAGACAGCTTCTTCCCTGCCCCCTCCTATGATCCCAGAGCCCATTCTTGCTCCTACAGAACCTACGAGTTCCAACAAAGAGAAGGAACAGGGTGAAGGTGCTGAGAAGGTCACGGGCCAAAGCGCCGAGCCTATCATCCCTCCACCAGTGGCAACAAACAAAGGAGAACAAGTCCAATCCTCTTTTGAGAGCACTGAAGCGGCCAGCACTTCCGAGCAGGACCCTCCTTCAAAAGCTTAAGGCCGAGCCTAGGACTTTTCCCTCTTTATTTTTTTTTTTTGTTAAGTAACAAAGACTTTCTTTGTAATATATATTAGAAGTAATTAATGAAAGACTGTCTTGTTTAATCTTCATTTGACTTGTACCTTTTTTGCTATAAGATTTCTCATCAGCATAAAAAAAATGAGTGGAATAACCAACTCCGCTTTCAATACTTGAACTATCATAACTTTAAACAACAGTACATACGCTTAGCTTATATTTTACAAATTATGCCTCAAGAATATAACATGTGAGACACAATGAGGCACAACTAACAACTTGACTTAGAATTCAATTTGAGGCACAAAGTGATCAAACTACATCGTCACCATCTCAAAATCAATACGACGTGGATTTTTGCTAGTATTTCTAAAGTAAAAGATTCAAGGACTTGACATAAATAGACTTTGTCTTAATGATAAGTACGATATCAATTTGTACAAGGTAGATGGTCCGAGAGCCATACATATTCAAATTCCTACCTGACACTTAGAATTTGTAACTTAAAAATGTTAATCTCAACAAAGTAGAAGGTCTATGGACTTGGCATAACTAAGGTTCTGTTTAACAAATGATAAGATACCAATTTCCACAAGGTATATGGTCCGAGGACCATGCAACACCAAGTTTCCGTTTGATACTTAAAAATTGTAACTTAAGATGTTAATTTCCCTAAAGTAGAAGGTCTGTGGACCCAACATAACTAAGGTTCTGTTTAACAAATGATAAGACATCAATTTCCACAAGGTATGTGGTCCGAGGACCATGCATCACCAAGTTTCTGTTTGATACTTAAAAATTGCAACTTAAGATGTTAATTTCCCCAAAGTAGAAGGTATGTGGACCTGACATAACTAAGGTTCTGTTTAACAAATGATAAGACATCAATTTTCACAAGGTATGTGGTCCGAGGACCATGCATCACCAAGTTTCTGTTTGATACTTAAAAAATGTAACTTAAGATGTTAATTTCCCGAATGTAGAAGGTTTGTGGACCCGACATAACTAAGGTTCTGTTTAACAAATGATAAGACATCAATTTCCACAAGGTATGTGGTCCAAGGACCATGCATCACCAAGTTTCTGTTTGATACTTAAAAATTGCAACTTAAGATGTTAATTTCCCCAAAGTAGAAGGTCTGTGGACCTGACATAACTAAGGTTCTGTTTAACAAATGATAAGACATCAATTTCCACAAGGTATGTGGTCCGAGGACCATGCATCACCAAGTTTCTGTTTGATACTTAAAAAATGTAACTTAAGATGTTAATTTCCCCAATGTAGAAGGTCTGTGGACCCGACATAATTAAGGTTTTGTTTAACAAATGATAAGACATCAATTTCCACAAGGTATGTGGTCCGAGGACCATGCATCACCAAGTTTCTGTTTGATACTTAAAAATTGTAAGAGATAAACCCAAGTATATATTGATAATTTGAACAACGAACGATAAAAGTGCTTTTTATTAATAATAATACCTTCGTAGGTTGTTTACATTCCAGGGGCGTTGCACAACTTTTTCATCTAGATCAGCTAATCGATATGATCCTATGCCTGCTACAGAGATGATCTGATAGGGTCCTTCCCAATTTGGTCCTAGCTTTCCCCAAGCTAGGTTTTTGGCAGTACCCACAACCTTTCTCAACACCAGATCCCCAGGCGCTAGTGGCCTTAGCTTTACATGGGCATCATACCCGCATTTGAGCTTCTGCTGATAATAAGCCATTTGGACCATAACAGCCTCTTGCCGTTCCTCAACCAAATCCAGGCTTTTTTCCAGGAGGCCGTCGTTATTTTCTGGACTAAAAGAACTCGTCCTTAGCATGGGGAAACCGAATTCTGAAGGTATCACTGGCTTGGCCCCATAAGTCATAGAGAATGGTGTTTCTCCAGTGGATCTGCGCGGCGTAGTTCGATACGTCCATAAAACATGTGGTAGCTCCTCTACCCATCTACCCTTCGCCTCATCCAGCCTCTTCTTGAGTCCACTGACTATGACCTTGTTAACGGCCTCGGCCTGCCTATTTTCCTGAGGATAGGCTGGGGTGGAGTATCTGTTTATGATGCCCATGTCACTGTAATACTTCCTGAAAGCTCTGCTGTCAAATTGAACGTCATTATCTGAAATAAATGTGTGGGGCACCCCAAATCTAGTGATAATATTCTTCTAAATAAACTTCTTGGAGTCGATATCCCTAATATTTGCTAAGGGCTCAGCTTCGACCCACTTGGTGAAGTAGTCGGTCGCCACAAGTAGCCACCTTTTGTTTCCCACAGCCCTCGAAAAAGGCCCTACTATGTCCAACCCCCATTGAGCGAAAGGCCAAGGACTGGACAAAGGATTAAGGACTCCCCCAAGTTGATGAATGTTGGGAGCGAACCTTTGGCACTAGTCACACTTTTTTGCGTAGTTCTGAGCTTCCCTCTGCATGTTGGGCTACCAATATCCCTGAGTCAAAGCCCTATAGGCCAAGAACCTCCCCCCAGTATGGCTTCCGCAGATTTCCCCCATGCAATTCTTCTAAAAGTGCCTCTGTTGACTTAGGGTATACACATAACAAGTATGGTCCAAAGAAGGAGCGTTTATACAATTTCTAATCTTCGGACAGCCAGAAATGAGGCGCCTTTCGACGAATCTTGTCTGCCTCAGACTTGTCCTCGGGAAGAATGTCGCTCATCAGAAAAGATACCATAGGGTCAATCCAACTGGGTCCAGGCCTTATCAGGTGGATACGGGCGGCACTTGCAGTGGTCAGAGTTGGCTCTAGCAAGTTTTCGATGAGGATAATCCTAGGCCAACACTGAGCCGAGGACGTCGCCAAGGTGGCCAACGAATCTGCATGTGTGTTTCCACTTCTAGAAACGTGAGAAAGGATAAAGGAATCAAATTCAGATTGTAAACGTTTGACCTGGGTCAAGTACTCTTGCATTCTTGGATCCCTAGCTTCCATAATCCCCGTCACTTGTCCGACCACTAACTGAGAATCCGAGAACATATGAACTTCCCTTCTGCCCATCCTACGCACCATGTTCATACCGACCAAGACTGCTTCGTACTTGGCCTCGTTATTAGTCGCCGAGAACGCTAATCTCAAAGATTTTTCGAAGACAATTCCTTCAGGGGATACCAAAACAAGTCCGACACCAGACCCCTTCTGGTTGGCTGCCCCATCAACGAACACTTTCCAAATCGGAGGTCCTTTGTCTATGATCATGCCAACTGATTTTTTTATCCATGTGTGATTCTTTCGCAGTTTCTTCTAACAATGGTTCAGTAAACTCCACCACCAAATCTGTGAGAACCTGGCCCTTCACCGAGGTGCGTGGCATGTATTTGATATCAAAAGCTCCCAAAATAGTTCCCCACTTAGCTACCCTTCCAGAGTAGTCAGCACTGCGTAACACTGACTTAAGGTAGCTGCGTCAAAACCACCATGGTGTGGGACTGGAAATAGTGAGGAAGCTTTCGCGTGGAATGGACCACGGCCAAAAGTGCCTTCTCCAAGGGCAAGTAACGCACCTTGGCTTCATTCAAGAATTTGCTGACATAATAGACCGGTCTTTGCACCCCGCCGTCGTCCCTTATAAGGACCAGGCTGACTGCGTGGACGGCCACAGCTAGGTACGCAAACAGGATTTCATCAACCTCCGGCCGAGACATAATGGGTGGCCGGGAAAGATATTCCTTAAGTCACTGGAAAGCTAAAGCACACTCCTCGGACCATTGAAATCCTTTCCATTTATTTAATAGTTGGAAAAAAGGCCTGCACCGGTCAGCTGATCAAGAGATAAATCTGCTGAGAGCAGCGACCATTCCGGTTAACTTCTGAATTTCCTTTGGATTCCGAGGTGGCTGTAAGCCTTGGATGGCTCTGACCTGCGCCGAATTCACCTTTATTCCTCTATGAGTCACCATGTAGCCTAGGAATTTTCCGGAGCCCACTCCAAAAGAACACTTTAAGGCGTTAAGTACATGTAGCTTGTACTTTCTAAGTATTTGAAAGGTGTCGTCTAGATCCTTTATGTGCTTGGGTACTGTCTTACTCTTCACTACCATATCATCCACATATACCTCAATGGTCTTTCCAAGCTGCGACTCAAACATTCTGGTCATCATCCTTTGGTAAGTAGCCCCTGCATTTTTCAATCCGAACGACATCACTTTATAGTGATAGTTCCCTGTTGAAGTAATGAAGGCAGTCTTTTCCTGATCATCCGCCACCAATGGAATTTGGTGATAGCCCTAGAAGGCATCTAAGAAGCTCATCCGAGGATGTCTGACCGTGGCATCCACAAGCTGATCGATGCGTGGCATCAGGAACGAGTCCTTTGGGCAGGCTTTGTTTAAGTTTGTAAAGTCCACGCATACTCTCCAATTCCCATTCTTCTTTTTCACCACAACTGTATGCGCCAACCACTCCGGGTAAAAAACTTCTTTAATAGCCCCAGCCCTCTTGAGCTTGAGCACTTCTTCTTTAACAGCCTCGGAATGCTCTTTGGAGGCACGCCGAGGTGGCTGCCTCCTAGGAACAATGGCAGGGTTGACGTTCAAATGATGACAAATAAAGCTTGGGTCAACCCCCGAAGCCTCATAGGGATCCCAGGCAAAGACATCGATGTTATCCTTCAGAAACTCCACCAATTCCATCTTCTCTTGGTGTGGTAAACGTACACCAACTTGAAAGAACCTTTCGGGATCATCGGCTATCAGAAACTTCTCCAAATCTTCACACGTGGCTTCCTCTGCTGTCACCGCATCGGGCGCATCCAGAGTCGTTAATTGCTATAAGTCCTTCATAACAGGGGCCGAGGACTCTGATTTGGCTTGATGTAGTACTGCAGCCGATATGCATTGCCGTGCCACTGCTTGGCTGCCGAAAATTTCTTCGGTGAATCCTCCCGAGGGGAATTTTACTTTAACATGCAAAGTTGAGGAGACAGCACCCAAAGCATGCAGCCAAGGCCTAGCAAGGATGGCTGTGTATGGGGAATACGCGTCAACCACAATAAAATCCACCTCGACCGTTTCTGAGCCAGACTGCACGGGCAATCGAATCTATCCCTTTGGTATGACAGCCTTCCCCTTGAAGCTTATCAGTGGGGAGTCATAAGGAGTGAGATCCTCCAATCTTAACTCTAGCCCCTTGAATAAGTCGGGATACATAATGTCCATGCCACTGCCTTAATCGATCATCACCCTTTTGACGTCATAATTACCTATCCTCAAAGTGACCACCAGGGCGTCGTCATGGGGTTGGATGGTCCGCACCTTATCCTCCTCCGAGAACCCCAGGACTGGCAGATTCCCTTTAATCCTTTTCGGCTTCGAGCCTGACTCCTTGGCCTGGGAGTGTGAAACTACCATCACCCTGGTAGGACAAGAACCGGTCCTGTCAGGTGCGGCGAAGATAACGTTAATCGTTCCCAAGGACGGCCGAGATGAGTTGTTCTTTTGATTATTTAAGCCAGACTGACTGCCTTGCCCGTTAGGCTGGTACAGATGCTATTTCAATTTCCCCTCGCCAACAAGTTGTTCCAGATGGTTCCAGAGGGTCCGACAGTTCTTAGTAGTATGACCCACATCCTAATGATATTAACAAAAAAGCTTCTGATTCCGCTTCGTAGGGTCCCCCGCCATCTTACTAGGCCATCTAAAGTAGGGTTCCTTACGGACTTTCTCCAGTAGTTGGTGCACTAGCTCTCGGAATACCGTATTAACTGTTTGAGGAGTGGCTGAGCCAGACTGCCCCGAGTAATCTCTCCTCGGCTTATTGTTGTGATACCTGTCCGACCTGAAATCCCTTCTCTCCTGAGGGATAACCTTCGCCTTACCCTTACCCTATTGTTGATCTTCTTCAACCCTTTTGTACTCGTCTATACGATCCATGAGGCGACGTACACTCCGTATGGGCTTTTTGGTCAAGGATTTCCTCAAGTCATGATCAGTGGGAAGGCCCACCTTAAAAGTATTGATCGCCACCTCGTCAAAATCTCCATCTATCTTGTTGAACATCTCCCAGTATCTGTCGGAGTATGCTTTCAACGTCTCCCCCTCCCTCATGGCCATAGATAATAGCGAGTCCAACGGTCAAGGAACTCTACTGCATGTAATGAACCGAGACGCGAATGCCCTAGTAAGTTCCCCGAACGAACTGACAGACCCCAACTTTAGCCCATTGAACCATCTCATAGCGACAGGTCCTAAGCTAGAAGGAAAGACTTTGCACATCAAGGTTTCATTGTGAGAATGCACCGCCATCCTCTGATTAAAGTGGCTCACGTGCTCCACCGGGTCTGTCCGGCCGTTATAAATGGCGAAGGTGGGCTAGGTGAACCGGCTGGGAAGCCTTCCATTCTCAATCCTGCGTGAGAATGGCGACTTGGAGAGTTGGTGCAACGCTCGGCTCATAGCGTCGTTCCCCAAGCCCCTGGAGGGGAGCTTCCTATGCCTGCGATCCGGTAGGTCATCCTCTTCGCAAGAGGAGGTTTTGCTGGGGGACGTCCAGGACCTTGAACTGTAACTGCTTCCTCGGGATTCTTCTGAAGAAGGATTGGATAGAGGTGAAGTCCGCCTTCTTCTGACACGACGCAGCTTCTTTTTGAGGTGGTTAATCTCCCTCTGCATGGCCCTGGCATCATCCTCATGGGTGGGACTGCCTCCGCCGCGCGTGTGACTCACGCCAGGGTATACAGTATGAACACTTCCCTCTCGATCCCTCCGGTGCTCAAGGCGCTCAAAAAGATCTTCGGGTTGTGATCCCTGAGATTCTGCATGGTGTGAACCTAAACCTGCCATGATGTTCCAACTCCTTCAACACTGGATTTCCCACAAACGGCGCCAATTGTAAGAGCACAATTGTACTCGGACCCAAAAGTGAATGTTGGACTCAGGCCCAATGAGCCTTATACAATGTAATTTGTAGAGTATGGGTTTGAAATCTAGGTTCGAGATGTTGGAGGTTTGATTAGCAAGCTAGAATGTTACAATCTGTGCAAGTGATAAACGAATATGACAAATAGATCTCCTCGGACATTAGCCGAGGACGATTTGTATAAATATTCTCTTTCTAGGCCAAAGTTTACAATTCTTAGTTCTCTTTTTTAGTTTGTCAGAGCCGATCCCCCCTCTTTCCTCTCTCGTCTCCTTATATACTTCTTCCTCTTCACTATTCATCCACGTGTCATACAAATCTTCCCCTTAGATACTTGTCCCATCCACCACCTTCTTCAAGTCTTTTTATAATAATAGGAAGGTCCAATTCTATTGTTCAGAGGTCATTTCCCCATTAATGCGGCCAGGGAGGTAGATGCAGGGTCTTTAATGTGGAGGTAGCAGCCTTTTTCCTAGATATTTCAATCACATACTTGCGTCTAGAGGGTGCTTGGATCACCCTCTTACCCATCGATTTTTCTAGAATTCTGCCTTTAATCTTCTTGACAAGTCTCAGGGTCATTGCCGGGCCAGTCCGAGGAGACATTCCTCCTCGGACAACTCCTCGGACCTTTATAATGCATACTGACTTGTGGGCCTAGAGGCCTTAACCAAAAACAAACTGATACCTGTCAATAAAGCCCAAAGCCCAAATATTTATTCGGGAATTTTTACCTCCCACAAAAAGGTATCAATTTTTTCCATTCATGAGACATTAAACTTGTTCCAGATCACATCAACTTTTTATCATGCCACATTACCACTGCATCTACAAGGTATGCAATTATTTTACAATGAGTATGTTAACAGATGCCCTTGTGTATTTGTTCATAACGCTAAAAAGGGGTCCCACGTAACAAAAAACTAATAAATAAATATCCTTTAAACTAAAGTGGCTCAACCCCCCTGTATCAAAAGTCAATCAATTACAACACAAAATTCAACCTTAACCAATGCCCTGGGGTACTCTTTGTTTAACAACTGTTGAAATGTGACATCCTACGATTGGTGTACAATAAAAATAATGTTAGTTACAAGTCCAAGTGAAAGTACCTTTGCACCAATCACTATTTATCAATAAAATAAGTTACTAAAAAAGTTGTGAATTTTTATGTCTCTATAATGGAATAAGCAAAGAAAATAATACCTATACTATACAAATTTTGAAGTACCAAATTGAGTGACAAAACTTGATACCATATTTAAGGAACAAAAAGTATATTTCAACCCAAACAACAATAATAATCAAAGTCCAAATTAAGTGACAAGAAACAACAGAATAGGACTTACATAAACAATCTTATCGACAATTACATGAGTACAACTTTGGTTGTACTGACAAACATCAACTCCGCCGCCATATACAAGTTTACACCGAACCTAACATAATTGCAACATTTTTATCAATTAAATAACAGCAACGTAAAAAATAATCTATAAATAAATAAATACTTTCAATTTTCAGAGAGAAAAAGAAAGACCTTGTTTTCATTGACGGGATCGAAGCCGAAGGAAACGCACTGGACGGAGAATTGCGTTCCATGAGTGAAACGAATTTCTCTTTGAGGAGATGAAGTGAAGGAGTATGCAATGAGAGTTTAAATACGAATCTGAAGCGTAAAATGGAAGAGGAGGAAAAAGGGGGTTTTGTTTTGTTTAGTATATTAATATAAAATAAAAACCTGTGGAGAAAGAGTGAAAGAAATAGTGAGTGAGGGAGGGAGATTGTTTTTTTCACTGATTTTTTATTTTTGGTGCACTAGCGGGACGACTAAAACATTGTAACCACGTGGCACGTCGGATTTGAGACACGTTTTGAGCTTACATAAGCAATTTCCAATTAACTATTTTATTAAAACATTTAGAGAATGTTTGGTAGAGTAGTTTGAGATGGAATTTTTGTAGTTTGAGATAAGATTTTTGTAGTTTTTTAAAATACGTGTAGGTGAAAAAATGTGTAAAAATTTGTGTATTATTGTTGAAAATGTAAAAATGTGAGTTTGAACTCTAATACCAAATGGGCCCTTATTAGTTAAAAGTCTGTGTGTTGCACGGTTTTATCATAATCTTACAATGTGTATGCGTGTGTATGTATGTAAAGCACGGTCTTATCATAATGTGTATATATATATTTTATGGGGATCAAAAAGTGTGTAAATCTTACAATGTGTATATATATATTTTATGGGGATCAACACTAAGTATTACTCATCCTTGTGTCATCATCCAAAGCATAGCATGAATTACATCAACTCATCCAATAGTACTCATTTATTGATGACTGAGTTATATGATGTAGAGAGTTCTCTATAGACGAGATGATCTATGAACGACTAGTACATGGATGACCAAATTATGCTTAGTGAATTTTGTGGAAAATCCTCCATTATGTTCACATAATAGAGAATACAACACGTTGCATGATACGTGGAAGGAATTCCATATACAACGCTCTATATAGCCCATCTTCTTTATCAACCGCCAACATTACCCACAATGGTAGTGGATCCAAACAAGTAAACCCACGTCTAACTCTTTATAAAAATGAGTAAATCCTATTTGCCCAAGGTAAGTCCAGACCACTCACTATTTTCTTTCCTTGTGTCCAAGAAAGAAAACTAACTTAACCATCGGAGGGTCCTTGGCCGGGTCACACCGGTTATCTTTGATAGTTTTTTCCTTCTTTTCAGGATTCACAGCCATTATCGTAGCCCGAAATATTTCAGCCTACTGATTTCGTGTTTCATCAATTGGCGCTGTTTCATCAACTTTTTTTTTCCAAGACAAAAAGGCTGTATTATTCGAACTAGGTCAATGGCTACTAGTCCAGGACACCAGGAGAGTGAAAACGCCTCCAGTAAATCACGCACCACCACCCCCCATGACCGTCTAGCAATAATTACAGTCCATGGCGGCAGCGATGGTAGAACTGATGCAACAAAACCAAGAGTTAACTAGAGAAGTTAACAGCCAACATCAATAGCATGGTGGAGAATGAGGCCAAAACTCAAGCTGTGAAGGTGTTGAGAACAATGCTAAAAGGGACCAATCCAGGGGCACTGTCACTCAAAGGGTATCGCATTTGGAGAGAGAGATGGACTAGATGAAGAGAGCTATGGAAGAAATGAAGGATTCCATGAGAAAAGTGAACCATGTGGATGATCTCGTCCACAGGACAAATTCCCCCTTTGTTGCGTCCATCACCAATCATCCTTTGCCTTCATGGTTCAAAATGCCAACCCTGGATTTGTATGATGGGACGCGTAACCCTTGTGATCACATTGCCACGTTTAAGAAAACCATGCATCTTCAAAGTGTTCCAGATAAAATTATGTGTAGAGCTTTTCCTACAACTTTGAAAGGTCCAGGTAGAATATGGTTTAGTAAACTACCACCAAACACCATAACTTCCTTCCAAGAGTTAAGTAAGTTGTTCATCAACAACTTTGTAGGGGGACAAAGGCAGAAGCGTTCCTCGTCCAGCCTGTTGAACATAGAGCAAGGAGAAAATGAGAGTTTACGCACTTCCATTAGCCGTTTTAACAGAGAAGCCTTATTGGTAGATGAGATGAATGACAAGATCCTTTTGGTAGCTTTCTACAATGGAGTCAGTTCAGACTTATTTATTCATAAGTTGTACGATCAGGAGCCACAAACGATGGCTGAGTTGATACATTCAGCCCAAAGTTTCATGAATGCAGAAGATGCCATCATTGCCAAGAAGAAAAAGAAAGGGGAAATGTTAGAAAGTGGTTATGTGCACCATTCGGAGCAAAGTCCTCATCCAAAGAAAGCCAAAATTGGAGAAAAAAGAGATCACAATGGCAAGAAGGCATGGTCGTCTTCAGGACGATAGTATAACTATACTCCTCTGAACACTTCACTTGATTAAATGTTGCTGCAAATAAAAGATGATCCATCCTTAAAGTGGCCAGAAAGAATAAAGGGAGATCCTACTAAGTGGAATAAAAGCAAGTATTTGGGAAAAGAGCTGTTGGAAATTGAGAGTATGTATGGCTGTATTTTTTGTTTTTTTTTTTTTGTTGAAAATATACCCAAGTTTTTTGAAATTTAAGTAAAAAAGAAAAAAGAAAGAAATGATGTAGTTGTGGGGTTTAATGAGTGCTACTACTTAGGTCAATAATTTTTTTCTTTTCTTTTCCTCTATATTTGCCTATTCCTGTTATTTATATTCAATCATTTCAATATATACCTATTTCCTACACTATAGTAACATAATTATTTTTGTGGTAAACTCCTAAAGCCATGTATAAAAGAAATAATAAAATTCAGCAAAAATAAAATAACAAATAATAAATAGTAGCCATGTTCTAAATATTTGCTGAAAAAGACAGTCATGTTATATATTAAAAAGAATTATGCACCTATTATATTTATATTTAATGTTTGTAATGTTGTATCTCAGGTTCCTTATGAAATAAGGCATGGATCAGAGCCACTATGAAGAAGTTCTCGTAGTTACAAAGGAAACTTCTGTTGGAAAATCTGGTTTTGTATCTCATACAAAACACACAGCGGAAGCAACAAATATGGATCTATTTCATTCATGATTGATAACATGCACTATGTAAATTTCAGAATTTAAGAACAAGATAGCGTACTTTGGTGTGGTGAAATCCAAAACAAAAGATTAGAAGTACTTGGGAACACTTTTAATCTTCACTCCAATTCCAATTTACGCCCAAGAAGTGTGGTCTCTCAATCAGTTTCCAAGAGAGAATTATTGAGTGGTTTCACTCATACATACACACCATTTCACAATGATGTCTTTCTTTTTTTCTCTAATAAAAAATTCTGTGTGTTTCTCCCTTTATATCTAACTGATTATCTAATTGGGCTGGCTTATTGGGCCTTTCCAATTGGTATTTAGTGTGTGGCTAGAGTGGGACCAAAATGGACCAATAAGACACTAGCTCCAATGGGTCTTGGGCTTTTTTGTCAACTCTTGATAAGTCCAAAGTTACTGTTAATTATATTTAATACCACTATATAAATATAATTGCACTCTAGGCCTTATTAATAAATTATATCCCAAGATTTTATTATACATGCAACCCCTTCATAAAATATTCGTAGTAATACAAAGTCATGAATGTAGACTCAAACTTTGAAGATTACTACATTTTAATCCTTGAGAACCCGGTTTAATCCTTTAAGTTATTCATCATATATTTATGAAATCCAATTTTATAAATATATACATTAGTATCTCCTTACTAAAGTGGTTAGGCCTAACACTCTGAATAACCAAGCCCATTAAACTTATCTCAAGGGAATATTTTAAATCTCTATTAAGAGATTATGAATTCCATCTTGAAAATATATGTTTCATCAACACTAAATGTGGCTACCCAACATACTGAAGTTTTGATCGTGACTTTAGATCTCACTCCTGATATATCAAAGCAACCTATATTTTATGATCAGGTCCATTATTCTTTTAGGATTAAGAGTTCATGCAAATAGAAGTCGTGAGATTTATTATTCATTTGGCAGTCATTAGGAGAATAATAAATCTTACAGCGGTCCAGTTCAATATGTCTTAACTCTTAAAACATATCAACATATCAACTAGAAGCCTCAACTTCCATGATCAAGATAAATCATCTTAGTTGATACGTTATAGTCATCGTAGATGAAATGCCCAATTTCATCACCGACTACAAACTATAATTCTAAGTTTACAAAGAACTTGTGATTTATATCTTTGGTGATTTTTCACATAAATCACATACTATGCATCTCATGGACTATATGATGATGTCCAAATATTCATATTACCATTATTTTAGATAATAATAAAACAACTTTATTTATCATAACATTAAGTCATACATAATGTCATATATAGTATCATACAATAGGATTTAAGGGCACACATCCTAACAACTTCGAGCATAACATTACATCTTTATATTTTTTTCAGAATATACCAAGAGTTTTCTTGTTTTTTTTTTTAACTGCTCATAAAGCAGTAACAACTCACTTATCTCTAGTTTATTGGTTCAACTCTCACCTATCGCCACCACTCACTAGTGGTGAGCCGGAAGTTCCTTCCTTTATAATTGTTCGTGGGTTTGAGGATTTGATTGATTTTGATTCAAGGGTTAGAAAAATGGAATTTGATTTGGGTTTGGTGTTTCTAAAGAAAATACTCTTGTTTTGGGTTTTGGGGTTTGTTTCAAAATGGGTATTTGATAGTATCTATGTGTATTAGTTCAAAATTTAGCTCTTGTGACATGTGTACATATGAACTATTTCTAAACTAGCTTTATCTTTTGTTGTTTCTTTTTGTTTTAACTCCAATAATTTGCCCCCGCCCTTGCGGCTTGCTTGGATGGCAGATTATATGTCTGTTTCTTCGTCGTTTCAATAAAATTGCAGATTATGGAAAAAAAAAAAAAGAACTAATCATATAGAGTAGTTCCAACAATCTACTATAAGTGTCTAATCTACTCCTTTCCTTCTTTTTTCTTTGCTATCTCTTTTGCCTTGCCTTTCTCCTTCTTTGAATCTTGAATCATATGAGATCTCTTTTTTCTACACGGATTTTTTTTTTAAATGTGAAGACAACTTAATCTCCCACTCTACACAATTATTCTTTATATGTAAAAACTAGAAGAAATCCATGTTAGAGGACTAAGGTTTTGTTTGGCTACAACCGAGGGAAGGGAAAAGAAAAAGAGAAGAATAACAGAAAAAGAAAGGAAAATCAAATATTTCTCTCATGTATGTTCAGAAAAGAGAAGAGAATATGAAAAGAAAAGAGAAAAATTGTTTTGCTTTCCTTTGTTTGGTTTGTAAAGGAAAATGTGATGGAAATAAAAAATATTTTTTTACTTTTATACCCACCTAAATTTGAGAGAGATGAATATAAAATCTTGGGAAAAAAAAAGTAAATTTCTTGTCATTAAAGTCAAACTGTCAAGTGGGCCTAATTGAACTTTTATCCTCATTTTCATTTCTCCATAAGTAACAAAGAAAATGGCCTACCTTTCTTTTCTTTTTTTTTCTTTTTTTTTTCTCTCTTTTTTTTCTCTCCACTCCCCCTCTTCCCAAACACAGTGTAATATGGCATTTGGAATACAGCTAGCATAAGTAGATTTAACATTACCCTCAAGAGGATGTGTTATATTGTGGCCACATATTACATATATATATTCTTCTCAAAAAAATTATATATGTCAATAATTGGCACGACAAATTATGTAATTAATTATGAAAAAAATATAAATAAATTATGTTTTCAATCTTATTGATTTTGGCCCAACATTTACATGTTAAATTCAAGATTTTCAAAATTGGACCGGTTAAAGAATTGGAAAAGAAAGATGATATCATATATAATTAATTAATAATTTTTATATTATAAAAATAAATAATAATAATAATAATAATAAATATACTAGTAATATTTATTTTAAGGGAAAATTACACTTTGCCCACCTGTAGTTTGTCCGAAAAACATTTTGCCTTCTTGCGGTTTAAAAATTGGCACTTTATCTACTTGAGGTGAGCTCCGTTTGTCTCCGTTACCCATCTCTGCTAAAAATAATGGTAAATTTATATTTTTGTTACCTTTTATGTCTCTCTCCTCTTAAAACATTAAAAACAAAAAAAATCAAGAGAAAAGAAAATCTAAAAACTAGATTTTGTAAAAATCAAAACCTAACTTTTAATCTAATACCAACTTGTTGTTGTATAAAAGTTGAGCAAGGGTGGTCTTGCCTACAATTTACCTAGCCTCCGAATTTAGTTCTTTTGGATGGGTAGATCTAGGTCTTATCTTTGTTTTATTTTGAGTAGATTGTAACTAGGACAAAAAGTCATGTAATTATTTGGTAGTTTGTAACTAGGACCCAAAGCCATGTAATTTTCAAATTTTCAAATATGTATTTTTATTCAATCAATGAAAGGAAACAATTCAACCATGTATTTTTATATATTTATTTTTTCTTATTTTTTGTATAAAAAAAATAAGGGCTACTCCACACCACTTACCCAAAAAGAGAGGTGCCATAAAAGCACTCCAAAAAATCTCTCTTTTTTGAGAGGTACCTTTTGCGGTCTCTCACAATTTTATGATAAAAATTGTATTTAATTTTAAATGTATCTATATGTATGCATGAATGCATGTGTTACATGCTTTAAAAAAATGAATTTGACTAATTATTTATATTTTTATAATAAATTTTTTTTTTTAATTTCAAATGCATCCATGCGTTTGCATGGAGTTACATGCTAGTTCAAGATAATGTATCTCTTAATTACAATCTCTTGTTTCAAGGGAAGACCCTTTGATTCCAACCACATTGTCTTTATATATAAGTTTATATATTTTTATGTTTAAGGGGATATGTGTTTTTATTTATTTGTGGCTACACCTAATAATTTATTTAGGTTGTCTACGTATCCTTGATGGAGATCAAGCCAATTCGTAGTTCTCAATTTGAGGTTTTAGATTTAAAGTCCTCAAATTGACTTTCCCCAATTTAAATGATGGACATTTAAGTCAAATACTTTGTATTTAATTAAGCATTGACTTAAATTTGCTTTTGGGGTGAGATATTGATTTTAATCTCAAGGATAAATCAAGGTCCATGTTTTTATGGAAATTGAACCAAGGATTCTCTCTTTGAGATGTTGAATGCCCAATCAAATTTTTTTTTCTTTCTTTCATTTGCTTCTTTGTAAGAATTTTGATTGAGGTTATCAAATTTAATTAAGGGAAAGAAAATGCTTTTGAAGCAATTTTATTATTTATATTTTTTTGTTATGAAAATTGGGAATTAGAAAATTTCCTTAATTCAATTTTTATGGTCATTTTGTGAATTATTAACTCCAATCTTGATTAAGAAATTATGAATCCCAAAGAATTAGTCATGTTGGATTTAGAAGGAATTAAAATCCTCACTTTATTTAAAATAATTTTGAGAGTCAAGGACTCCATTAATTTGGTGGAGTTAAGGACCCCATTGAAATGGTAGAGTCAAGGACTCCATAAAAATGGTAGAGTCAAGGACTCTATAAATTTTTGTTTTTGCTGTGTGTGTGCTTGTTGTATTTTCAGTGTATCTGCCTGCTTCCCTTCTTGTGCGTGCCTCTCTCTATTTATAGAGAAATTCCAAAGAAATTGTTTCCTTATTTTACTCTCAACTGATCAATTCATGGAACACTTTGCATTAGTTTCTCTTCAGCAATTCCTAATTTTGTGTCCTGTCCACCCATGACTCACTATTCAACTTTTTGCTCTTTTTATTTGTTTTGTTGCTTTTTAAACTCCCTCTTTTTAGTTTGTGACTTCCCCACCATTCAACTTTTCAGGCCCACTTTCATGAAACCTTGTTCCTTATTTTCTGGTTGTGCCACTTCCCACTCCCCATTTCACTTTTCAGTTTTTTTGTTTTGTTTTGTTTTGTTTTACTTGATTTGTTTCCATCTTTTGCTTTTCACAAGTACTAGGCAGTAGACCATTCACATGGCCCTCATTATTATTATACTTTTATTTTTTAGTATAGGCTAATCAACCTTTCATAGATGACCATACATAACAGACCATACATGACCATGCTTTTGAACCTATACTATTGTTTAATCCACAGCTGCCGTGTAGATGCATGGACCTATATGACAATTTTTATAAATTAATTTTTTTAGTTTCAATAGACCCAATATGACCAATGTAGAACAAATAGAATCAAAGTGAACCGAAGAAGACAAAATGGACCTAATAGGACTGAAGTGGATCGAACATGAGTTTTGAATATATATCATTTTTATTGCATTTTTAGTATTCATATTTCTAGTTTATAATCTCTATGTTGTTTGAATTTTTTAACTTAAAATTAAAAAGTTTAGCCCAAATATAATAAAATTTCATACTTTTCAACCAAAAAATTCTTGAGTTAAACTTGAAAAGACAATTTACAAAAAGAATCAATTTAAGACCCAATTAGTCCAAAATAGAACGAAGGGGGCCGAAATTGACCGAATGGACCAAATTGGACCAAAGTAGATATAATTGGACGGAATGTGACCGAAATAGACTTTATTGGACCAAAATAGATATAATTTGACTTTTTTTTTGGTGAAATAATTTTGTATATAAGTCTCATCATGCCCTCTAATTAATTTTGTAATTGAAAATATATCAATTTACCTTTTAGAAAAAAAGAAAGAATTTTGTAAAAAAAAAAAAGAAAAAAAAGAAAAAGAAAACAAGAAAACACAGTGGCTGTCTTAGTGTTGTTAAAAAGCCGAAATTTGTCCTTAAAAGGAAAAAAAAAAGTGAAATTTTTGTATTTAAATGCACACAACCCAACGGCTCTCTCACCCTCTCTCTCCATGGATCAGATTTGTAAAAACCTCGACGGCTCTTTCTCTCTTTACAAATCCCAGAGCAGAGGTCTCTCTCTCTTCGCTCTTCCTTCTCTTCGAAACCACCAACCCACTCTTCTCTACTTTCCCAATCTCAACCTCTTCTTCTCGGTCGTCCGATCATTCTCTTTGTGTATTCGTCTCTTCATCCAACGACCTCGATCTCTCTCAACATTCTCTTCGCTCTCCCTTCTCTTCTCTTCGGTCCGAGCCACACACAACCAATTTCTCGCTTTTGTTATTGGGTTTGATAAACTAAACTTTTCTCAATGTGTGGTTTTGTAAGATCAATTTCTCTCTCTCCCTCTCTCTCTCTCTCTCTCTCTCTCTCTTAGAGTTGATTTGGGTTTTCCTATCTGGGCTTTTTTTTTTGGGGGGATGAATTTGAATGCTTTTGTACTATTTACATGTGTTATTTTGATTGATTTTTGTACTTGTTTTTCAATGTGTGGGGATACATCTAACTTTTATACGGACAAAACCCTAATGTGTTCTTTGTTATTTATATGGGTATTAATTTACGGTTTACTTTAAACCTTTTGTGGGCTGGTTCGATTGTTTGAGAATGGAATTAAAGGCTGCAAACATCTTTATGTTTGTTATTTTATGGAAAACTAGGACTTTAAATTTAGGGACCTTCCTCGAAGTTTTCTTCTCAGTTTTTTCTTTTAACTTCCTTGAAAGTGTGGGATTTCAAATGGAGGGTTGCTATGGTGTTTGAATGGGAATTTTTATGTTGGGCAACAGAGCCCCAGATGAGGTTATGTAAGCTCATAATTTAAATTTTTTGTTATGCTAATTAAGAAAGAATAAAATGCTTTGAGAGCACTTTCATTATATTAAATCTACATAACCTCATCACCTTTGACAACATTTCTTAGTTTTCTATTAGTTTCTGTATTAGCTCTCTTATGCCGATTTTCTTTTACACTATTTCTATCATTATACCAATTATCTGTCAAAGGTGATCTATGATGAGGTTCAACGTCTCTTTCTTTTTCTAAATATCAATTTAAAGCTTTCATTCTTTCTAGAAGGTCCAAAAAACTATCATTTTTCCTTTCTACTTTAGTGTTTGTTATGGATCTTTCTACAATTTCAAAAGATTCTAATTTTTTATGAATTCTATCTAACAAACTATTATTGTGTCTATCAGTCTGTCGGTCGATTTTATCTCCTGTTAATGTATTCCAATTATTTGTGTTACTATTATAGTTATAATCATCAACATCACTATCAGAATCAGAATCTGTTTCATAATCCATATTATCATTATACCAATTATTGTCTATATCTCTCATGATATATCCTTCATCATAATCTATATCATCATAGTCCATTTTTCTAATTAGTGAGTGTCTAGCCTAAGTGTGATCAAGCAAACAGATGATGAATTGATAAACATATTTATTCTACTCCTAAGTAATTAATAATTATAGGTGGAACTATTACTAACCACTGGTATCCTTGCTATCGGGACCACCTCCTCAGGAAACTCCATTACGGGACCACCCAAATAATGCTTGTTCGTCGGCTAAGAAAACAGGCTGACCAACGTGAACCTATGGTTTGCCAATGAGTCTGAGGCTGACCAACGCTATCAAGGGGTAAGTAGTGGCTATGTAGTAATATTTTTTCCTAGTAACTTCTTAATTGCAAAGAAATAAAACTCATACATCTACCAACCATGGCTCTGATACCAAAACGTATCTAGGAGAGAGCACAATAGTAATATGGAAGCATAAACAATGATAAAATAGATGATAAAGAAGAAAATAGAAAAATAGATATATTCAAAATAAGGTTAAAATGGACTATGGCATATGAAAACAAAAACTAGTAAAATCTTACTTGAATAAAAACTTCTGTCTTTAATAAAAACTGAAAACGTCTATCTGTGATACACCCTTTGAAAATAAACACTGTTTGAAGAGTTACAAGATTACAAAGTAAAATCTGTTTGAAGGGTTACAAGATTATCTGTCTAAAGGGAAGGGTTACAAGATTACAAGAGACGAAGGATTACAAGAGTCTTTCTAAGGGAGAGAGATGGCTATCTTCTTTTCTAAACTTTGAACCTTAATTTTGGACCTCTAAATTGGACCTAGAATTTGGACATGGAATTTGGACCTGTCGTACCCAGAAGAGAGCACAGCAGTAATATGGAAGCATAAACAATGATAAAATACATGATAAAGAAGAAAATAGCAAAATCGATATATTCAAAATAAGGTTAAAATGGAATATGGAATATGGAATATGAAAACAGAAACTAGTAAAATCTTACTTGAATAAAAACTTCTATTTTTGATAAAAACTGAAAACGTCTGTCTTTGATACAAGCTTTGAAAATAAACACTTTCTGAAGAGTTACAAGATTACAAAGTAAAATCTGTTTGAAGGGTTACAAGATTATCTGTCTGAAGGGAAGGGTTACAAGATTACAAGAGAGGAAGGATTACAAGAGTCTTTCTAAGGGAGAGAGAGGGCTATCTTCTTTCTGAACTTTAAACCTTAATTTTGGACCTCTAAACTGGACCTGGAATTTGGACATGGAATTTGGACCTGTGGTACCTAGAAGAGAGCAGAACAGTAATATGGAAGCATAAACAACGATAAAATAGATGATAAAGAAGAAAATAGCAAAATCTATACATTTAAAATAAGGTTAAAATGGAATATGGAATATGAAAACAGAAACTAGTAAAATCTTACTTGAATAAAAACTTCTGTTTTTGATAAAAGCTGAAAACCCTGTCTTTGATACAAGCTTTGAAAATAAGCACTATCTGAAGAGTTACAAGATTACAAAGTAAAATCTGTCTGAAGGGTTACAAGATTATTTGTCGGAAGGGAAGGGTTACAAGATTACAAGAGAGGAAGGATTACAAGAATCTTTCTAAGGGAGAGAAAGGGCTATCTTCTTTCTTAACTTTGAACCTTAATTCTGGACCTCTAAACCGGACCTGGAATTTGGACCTATCCTCTGTATTCAGAGTCTGTCTCTTTTATAGATGAAGTGAACCATGGTAAGTCTTGAAAAGTAACTTGAGTTGGTAAAGTTAACTCAAGTTATTTTGTGGATCTTTGTAGAAGTAACTTTTTGCTATTCATGAACAGTAGTCTGTTTAAGAATTTGTCAGGGTACGCATGCTAGTGAACAGTAATCTGTCATAAAGTAGCCTTTGAGATATCTGTCTCTATCTGGATTGTGGATCTGTTTGAATACTGTCTAGGAACTATTTGCACATGTTTGAATAGTATCATAGTAGTCTGTCATATGTCATATGGGTCTTGAGAATCTTGGAATGCTTCTGGGTGAGTTCTTAAATTTGGGGAGGAGATTCCATTATTGTGTCATCTTCATCTTCTGAAATCTGTGATGCAGCTTCAAGTAGTTGCTTCTTAAGCTGTCTTATGTTTGAGACAGAGGCAAGCTGGCGCTGGACTTGACTTTTTTCTAGAAGGAAATTAGAACTCTCTATCTGGGAGGGAGAAGATTTTTTCTGCAATTCCTAGCAAATATGATCAAAATTAAATTTATTCCACCACTTTAATTTAAACTTTCTGTTGAGCATGGGAAAAGGATACTGGGGATGTCTTTCTATCTTGTATTCCTATCTAATAATCCATGGGAGATCTAGAAACCTATGATAGAACTGCAAAAGATGAGGGAAATTCTTAAGATGCGGTATTTCTGGTTCTTTCTTGAAAGTCTCATATGCTTTTAAAAGATCAAGAGGGAGAATCATAGCTTCAGGACCAAGGGAATTCCACCAGTCAATGAACCATCTTGGAGTCATCATATCTTTCTTTCTATACATATCAAAACGGAAAAACCAAGTATGTCTATAAATGTTATTTTGGAATAGAAGGAATATATCCTAGGCTTCTACATAATCATAGTAATTATAAAACTAAAGGTTAAAGAGTTGAGAAAAGTTCCTAGTAATACAGGGTTCTGCATTCCATTGGGAGGGGGTGAGGATCTGTTTTATGACTACCTTAGAGTAGCCAACTCTCTTTGGGTCTTGGGAACATGGCATATGTGTTACTAGGATTGAGTCTGTGTCAACTAAAATGAACTCATAAAATTTATGAGTCTTTAAAGTTTCTGTCTTAGGGTGTTCCCATCCTGGGGGCATGAGCTGTATGACTAGGGAGTGGGTATCTGTGATATGCTGGAATTCTGGTTCTATCCATAGAATAAAATTCCAAGAGTCTTTTGGGAGTTCAATACTGTGGTCTTCTTTTGGGGCTTGGGCTTTCTGAGAGGTGGAGAATCTGTACTTTGGTTGGTTAGAGGGAGAGGCCAAAAGGGGGGAAAGAGGAGTTGAGGGAGTTGAGGGCGAGGCATAAGTTTGTTTGGTTGTTGGAGTGGGGCTTGGGGAAAGTGATTCAAAGGGGTTTGGGGTACAAGTTAATGGGGGTCTTTCCTAAGGTCTATTTGAGGAGAAAGTGGGAGAGGTGAAAGAGGGAAAATGGAGAAATCTACTAGGGGGAGGAATTGGAAGGGCAGCATAAGACTGTCTGGTTCTGGGTTTTAGAAATCTACTCTTATCTGCAGGGGAACTCATCTTCCCTGTAGAAATTCACGGGTTAGGAAGTCAGGAATCGAATTAGTTTCTCCTTTAATATATTCAATATCAAAGTCAAAAACACTTAAAATAGCCTGTCATCTAGCAAAACTTTGTTTGGAAATAAGATTTTGAACATCTTTCTGTAAAACTTCTTTAGAACTTTTACATTCAACTCGGATTAAAAACTTTTGATTAAAAATATCATTTTGAAACTTTGAAACACATAATATAATAGATAAAATTTCTTTCTTAATAGTACTGTAATTCTACTAGGTAGTTGACCAGGAGCCAAAATGGAATCTTACAATCTGTTCTTTAGCATTATCTTTTACTATCTGTTTTAGGATTCCACCATAACCTATTTCAGAAGCATCTGTCTCAACAATTTTAAAAGCATTGGGTGAAGGAATAACAATACAGGGAAGTTGCTTAACATATTTTTTAATCTGTCAAATTATCATAGTATGTCTGTCTGTCCATGCAGGAGGATTCTTTTCTAGCCTTTTATACAGGGGTCTACATATCTTTCTTAATCCTTCAAAGTAATCTGAAACATAATTTAGGCTGCCAAGGAATCTTTGTAACTGATTATTATCTTTTATTTCATCTGAAAATTTATCTTCAAATTGAATGGCTTTGTCAATGGGGCTTAAGGTTCCCTTATAAATATTATGACCCAAGAATCGAATTCTATCTTGAAATAGATTTATTTTAGTGGCTGAGACAACTAATCCATTTTGTTTGATTACCTTGACAAATATATCTAAATGTTTCCAATGGTCATTAATGGATTTGGAAAAGATTAAGACATCATCAATATAAACAATTGAAAAATCTGAGAATGGTATAAATATGTCATTCATTATATTTTGAAATTCACTTGGTGCATTTTTTAAACCGAAAGGCATGACATTCCATTCATAATGACCAAGAGGAACTGTATAAGCAGTTTTTTATCTGTCTTTCTCATCTATCTGTATCTGCCAAAATCCACTTTTCACATCAAACTTAAAAAAAATGGTTGCATCATGAAGTCTATCAAGTAGGTCTCTCTTATTGGGGATGGGATATCTTATCCATTGTAAGGCTGTGTTTAAAGGCTTATAATTTATAACCAGTCTTGGAACTCCTCGTTCCAATTCTGCCTATTTATTAACATAAAAATTAGCACAATTCGAAGGAGACTTGCTTTTTTGGATTAACCCTTTATTTAAAAGGTCTTCAATCTCTTTCTTACAGTGTTCTAATAATTCATTATTCATTTGTATTGGTCTAGCTTTAGTAGGTATTTGTCTTTCATTAAAATATTTTTCATAAGGTAACTGTACTATGTGTCGATGCCTATGCCAAAAAGCAGTAGGAAGATTAGAACAAATTTCTGTCTCAATCTGTTGTCTGAATAATTTTATTTTATGATTCAGTATGGGCTCTGTTAATTGATCAGCAATTCTTTTGTATGTTATTTCTGCCTTTAAAGATTCCAAATATCTATTTTTTCTGTCAATCCTTTGTCTATCAATTTCTCTTATAATGCAAATGTTATTAAGTGAATAAACTTCTTTCAGGATGGGTGGTAGAATGAATTTAAAAAGTATGTCTTTTCCTAACACATTGGTTATAATTCCTTCTTCTGTCATCAAGAAGGGGTAAAGTAAAGCCATAAAGGGATTTCCTAGAATAATTTTAGAAGAAAGGTCTTTTATCAAAACAAAAACTATTTCAAAACTTATTCCATCAATACATATATGAACATTAGGTATTTTGTAATTAATTATGAGCTTTTCTCCATTGGCCTAAGTTAATCTTTCAAATGACTTTTCATAATATTTTAAAGGTACTAGTCCTTCTTGTATACAATTCATATCAGCACCTAAGTCTATTAAAGCAATTTCTGTCAAAGAGAACTCCTTGTTTATTACTAAAGTAATTTCTGTATGCCATTTTTGGAAAATTACTCTGTCAATTAAACTCAATAAATTCTGTCTATTGCTATCATCTTTTTCCAATGCAAGGGGGTCTATCATATCAAACTTAGAAAATGCTTTTGAATTTAGTATTTCTGTAATATTTTGTTCATTTATGTCTGTGGAATTATCTTCTTTAATTTCTTGTTTTATAATTTTTGCTTCTGTCATTAATTCTTGTAGAGTTACTGGCTTTGTATCTATCTTATGTTGCTTCATTTTTGTCTTTTCTTTCTTAGCCTTTTCTTTTTCCTTTTTAGTTTCTTTTCCACAATCCATAACATGGTGTCCATATTTTCTACACTTAATACAAGCAATAAGAATGTCTATAGAATCTTTTAATTTTAATAAATAGTTTTTTTTATCTTTTAGGTGGTTGGGTAAATTATCTATCAATTTCATTATTATATCTTTTTGTTTCCTTTTTCTATTATTGACTTTTAAGGGGTTGGTTGATTTTAATTCTTTCTTCTTTACTTGATCCATCTCTTTTTGATGAACATTAAATACTCCCATTAACTCATTTATTATGTCTTTCTCAAATTCTAATTTACTTATACATTTTACAATTTTATTATGTCCGTCACATTGTTTTTTAGTATGTCCATATGCCTTACATTTATGACAAATAGTATTTCTAACATGTTTGCTAGTTGTCTCTGTTATCTCAGTAATATTTAAAATTGTGATATCTCTTCTTGTGTCTATTTCAAAAGGTGTGTTTGGAATTTCTATCTTTTTAGTTAATTTTGTCAAACTATCGTGTTGAGTATGTATGATGGATCTTTCAATTGCTTTTAGTCTTTCATCAATTTTCCCTTTTAAACTATCATTATTATCATTTTTCCATCCTTTGTTGACTTGTTCTACTAGAGTACTCTGCTTTCTTTCTTTTTCTATTTCTTCTTCTTCCGCATCTAGCTTCCTACGTAACTTTTCATTATTTTGTCTTTGAATCTTTTCTTTTACTTTGCCTTCATTCATTATATCTAGTTTGTCTTGTACTATTGTATTGTGACAACCTTCTTTGTTTTCCCTAAAAGTTGGCTTCAAGTCTTTCAAATCTTGATTTTTGCTATCCATCTTTTTACGTATAACTTGTAATGAACTAGTTTCTTTATTATTTTTCCTTTCCATTCTTTCCATCATTTATTTCACTTCTCTTTCTCTTATTATACTCTTTTGTCTTTATATGTCATCTCTTTCTTGTATTATTTCTATAACACTTCTTTTGTCTATAAGATTCTTTCCTTTATCTTCCATACGTGTGATTCTTTCCGTTATTAGGCTACCTTGTTTTTCTATGCTATCTTTTCCATCAACTTTTCTATTAGTTTTTTTCAATCTTTCATCTATCATTTGCATGTTACTATCAGTTTCTACATTAGCTCTCTTATGCCGATTTTCTTTTACACTATTTCTGTCATTATACCAATTATTTGTCAAAGGTGATCTATGATGAGGTTCAAAGTCTCTTTATTTTTCTAAAGATGAATTTAAAGCTTTCATTCTTTCTAGGAGCTCCAAAAAACTATCATTTTTCCTTTCTACTTTAGTGTTTGTTATGGATCTTTCCACAATTTCTAAAGATTCTCATTTTTTATTAATTATGTCTAACAAACTATTATTGTGTTTATCAGTCTGTCGGTTGATTTGATCTTCTGTTAATGTATTCCAATTTTTTGTGTTACTATTATAGTTATAATCATCAATATCAATAAAACTGTCAGAATCAGAATCTATTTCATAATCCATATTATCATTATACCAATTATTGTCTATATCTCTCATGATATATCCTTCATCATAATCTATATCATCATAGTCCATATTTCTAATTAGTGTGTGCCTAGCCTAAGTGTGATCAAGCAAACATATGATTAACTGATAAACGTATTTATTCTACTTCTAAGCAATTAATAATTACTAGTGGAACTATTACTAACCATCGGTATCCTTGCTATCGGGACCACCTCCTCGGGAAACTCCATTACGGGACCACCCAAACAATGCTTGTCCGTCGGCTAACAAAATGGGTTGACCAACGCGAAACAATGATTTGCCAATGAGTCTGAGGTTGACCAACGCTATCAAGGAGCAAGTAGTGGCTATGTAGTAATATCTCTTCCTAGTAACTTCTTAATTGCAGAGAAATAAAACTTATACATCTACCATCCATGGTGCTGATACCAAAACGTACCTAGGAGAGAGCACAACAGTAATATGGAAACATAAATAATGACAAAATAGATGATAAAGAAGAAAATAGCAAAATAGATATATTCAAAATAAGGTTAAAATGGAATATGGAATATGAAAACAAAAACTAGTAAAATCTTACTTGAATAAAAACTTCTGTCTTTGATAAAAACTGAAAACGTTTATCCTTGATACAAGCTTTAAAAATAAACACTATCTGAAGAGTTACAAGATTACAATGTAAAATCTGTCTGAAGGGTTATAAGATTATCTATCTGAAGGGAAGGGTTACAAGATTACAAGAGAGGAAGGATTATAAGAGTTTTTCTAAGGGAAAGAGAGGGCTATTTTCTTTATGAACTTTGAACCTTAATTCTGAACCTTTCAACTGGACCTGTCCTCTGTCTTTGGAGTTTGTCTCTTTTATAGATGAAGTGAACCATGGTAAGTCTTGAAAAGTAACCTGAGTTGGTAAAGTTAACTCAAGTTATTATGTTGTTAGAACCTTATGGATCCTTGTAGAAGTAACTTTTTACTGTTCATGAATAGTAGTCTGTCTGAGAATCTGTCAGGGTACGCATGCTAATGAACAGTAATCTGTCATAAAGTAACCTTTGAGCTGTCTGTCTCTATTTGGATTGTGGATCTGTCTGAATACTGTCTAGGAACTATTTGCACATGTTTGAATAGTATCATAGTAGTCTGTCATATGTCATATGGGTCTTGAGAATCTTGGTTGTGAGAGAACACAGCAGTAATATGGAAGCATAAACAATGATTAAATAGATGATAAAGAAGAAAATAGCAAAATAAATATATTCAAAATAAGGTTTGAAATGGAATATGGAACATGAAAACAGAAACTAGTAAAATCTTACTTGAATAAAAACTTCTGTCTTTGATAAAAACTGAAAACATCTGTCTTTGATACAAGCTTTGAAAATAAACACTGTCTGAAGAGTTACAAGATTACAAAGCAAAATACGTCTGAAGGGTTACAAGATTATCTGTTTGAAGGGAAGGGTTACAAGACTACAGGAGAGGAAGGATTACAAGTGTCTTTCTATGGGAGAGAGAGGACTATTTTCTTTCTGAACTTTGAACCTTAATTCAAGACCTCTAAGCTGGACCTGGAATTCGGTCCTGTCTTCTGTCTTCAGAGTCTGTCATCTTTTATAAATGAAGTGAACCATGGTAAGTCTTGAAAAGTAACTTGAGTTGGTAAAGTTTACTCTAAGTTATTTTGTTGATAGAACCTTGTGGATCCTTGTAGAAGTAACTTTTTACTATTCATGAATAGTAGTCTGTCTTAGAAACTGTCAAAGTACGCGTGCTAGTGAATAGTAGTGAAAATCTATCTGTGTTGGTTCTGTCTGAAGCTATTCAAGCATGCTGATGAATAGTGGAAATCATTCTGTCTTGCTTAGCCTGACTGTATGTCAATCTATATCTGCATAATTATCAAAATCTAACGGATCAAAGTCAGAGTTGGTTGCATGCATGGAATGCTCCATAATTTTCACATAGAGTACACTATACTATAGGAAGAAAGGTAAGGGCTGTTAGGATTTGTGCCCTTAAATCCTATTGTATGATACTATGTATGAAATTTTGTATGACTTAATGTTGTGTTTAATAAATTTTTTTTATTATTATCTAAAATAATGGTAACATGAATATTTGGACATTATCATATAGTCCATGAGATGCATAGTATGTGATTTATGTGATTTAGTCACAGAAGATATAAATCACAAGTTCTTTGTAAACTCAGAATTTATAGTTCGTAGTCGGTGATGAAATTGGGCATTTCATTTGCGAAGACTGTAACGTATCAACTAAGATGATTTGTCTTGATCACGGAAGTGGAGACTTCTAGTTGATATGTTGATATGTTTTAAGAGTTAAGACATATTGAACTGGGCCACTGTGAGATTTATTATTCTCCTAACGACTGTCAAATGAATAATAAATCTCACGACTTCTATTTGCATGAACTCTTAATCCTGAGAGAATAATGGACCTGATCATGAGATGTAGGTTGCTTTGATATATTAGGAGTGAGATCTAAAGTAACAGTCAAAACCTCAGTATGTTGGGTAGCCACATTTAGTGTTGATGGAATATATATTCTCAAGATGAAATTCATAATCTCTTAACGGAGATATAAAATATTCCTTGGAGATATAAAATATTCTCTTGAGATAAGTTTAATGGTTTTGGTTATTCAGAGTGTTAGGCCTAACCACTTTAGTAAGAAGTTACTAAAGTATATATTTATGAAATTAGATTTAATAAATATATGATGAATAATCTTAAAGGATTAAACCGGGTACTCAAGGATTAAGATGTAGTAATTTACAAAGTGGCAGTCTACATTTATGACTTTGTGTTACTATGAATATTTTATGAAGGGGTTGCATGTACAATAAAGTCTTGGGATATAATTTATTAATAAGGCCTAGAGTGCAATTATATTTATATAGTGGTATTAAATATAATTAATGGTAACTTTGGACTTGTCAAGAGTTGACGAAAAAGCCATGGCCCATTGGAGCTAGTGTCTTATTGGTCCCTTTTGGTCCCACTCCAAGCCACACACTAAAGCCCAATTGGAAAGGCCCAATAGGCCAGCCTAATTAGATAATTAGTTAGTTATAAAAGGAGAAACATACATAATTTTTTATTATTCTAAAGGATATAAGAAACGGTGTGTATGTGAGAGTGAGACACACTTTCATTCTCTCTTTGAAAACTGATTGAGAGACCACACATTTGGGCGTAAAGTGGAATTGGAGTGAAGATTAAAAGTGTTCCCAAGTGCTTCTAATCTTTGTTTTGAATTTCTCCACACCAAGGTACGCTATCTTGTTTTTAAATTCTGAAATTTACATAGTGCACGTTATTAATCATGAATGAAATAGATCCTTGTTTGTTGCTTCCGCTATGTGTTTTGTATGAGATACAAAACAAATTTTTTCCTACAATTGGTATCAGAGCCAGATTTCATATCATGATTTTATAATGTGTGATTGGATTTTAAAATTTTAGAAAACTGTTATCTCTGTGTTTTTAAATTTTTGCATAAAGTTATTGTTCCATAAACCTTTTGTGCATTGACCAATGTATGTGATATATTGTTTTTGCATTACACCAAGAATGCATGGATAGAATGGAAATTAATGGTGCCGAGTCTTGTTGGTTATTTCATGATATATGGTTATTGTAATAACCGTTTTTTCTATGAATCAACTTGATGCATCGTTTGAGTTATTGTACCGCATGGCCATCATGCATGTAATCTTAAATAATGCATGGATTGCATGGCTTGAAATCTTATTGCATGGCTTGGAGTTTGATTGCATGGCTTGGTTTTCTTTGCATGGCTTGAATTTAAGTCCACGACTTGGCTTTCTTGCATATATTAAACCAAGTACTTGTCATCTGCCATGGAGAAGTTGAATCTGTATTTTATATATAGGATTCCAACAATCTGATAGTTATATATATATATATATATAATATAATATAGTTTTATAATATATGAGTTTATATTACGTTATATATATATTTATATATTAATGCTAGGATTATGAAATTTATTCCTAATGAGATTAGGATTATGTTTTCAAAGTGTCTAGCATTATTATGGTTCTTGATCTTAAAAAAAAAACCTTTAATTTAAAATATCTAGTGGGAGAGAGATACAAGGGTTGGATCTCACGGCCTCCATTGTTGGTTCATAGTAGTGTGAAATATATACTTTGTCTTTGCCTTGAGCTTAGCATTCCATGCGGAGAGTATTTATTTCATGGTCCTACAAGATTGAATTTCTTGGTTTATAGTGGTTTGATAAACACCTTGTCTTAGCTTCGAGCTTAGCATTCTATGCGGAGGGTGTTTTTATCATGGTACTACAAAATAAGCCTGTTAAAGGATGAAATGTGGCTACACATGATTCTAGACAATGGTATATACTAGACTAAGTCTTATAGTATCCTCTATGCTGAGTTATTACTATTATTACTTAGAGCCTATATGTAAAACGGCATATTATTAGTGTTTGATAAGAGTTATCATGATAGCACTAATAATGAGAATAGTTTTCAATCAATCATAGTATTTTATGTTCACTCTATGCTGAGGGATATTGAATATGAGATTGGGTTGTCGTTGCATATTTTATATTATGGTTTTATTAAGGTTCCATACTATTTGTTTATATGCTAAATTGATAATATCCACTTTACTTATTGTATTCATGTTTATTGTTTTCAGATTTTATCATGTCATCTTTTAGCCCACTTGTTGCTATACTTAATCAAAACAAATTGCCTAGATCTAACTATGTTGACTGGAAAAGAAATTTGGATATTGTTCTTACAGCTGAAGAGCACAAATATGTGCTTACTCAACCATGTCCTAGCTTTCCTTCATTAGATGCTCCTCTTGAGAAAAAACAACGATATGATCATTGGCAGAAATCTAATGAGATGGCCAAGTGCTACATCCTAGCATCTATCTCAAATGTTCTACAGCATCAAATGCAGGATGTAGAACTAGCTTCGGACATAATGCTAAGTCTGAAGGAGATGTTTGGTGAGCAAGGCCGTTCTGCAAGGCAAGAGACCATGAGGCAAATTTATAATACCAAAATGGCTGAAGGTAGTTCGGTGAGAAAGCATTGTCTTACAATGATCTCTAATCTGAATACATTGAAAGTTTTAGGTGCCGACATTGATGGAGAATCCCAAGTGGATATGATACTTCAGTCACTATCAGAATCATTCAAGGAATTCAGACTCAGTTATAATATGAACAAAAAGACTTATTCTTTATCTGAATTAATGAATGAGTTAGTGGCGGTGGAAGGCATCCTTGGTACTTCTAGTGTTGAAGCCAATGTTGGTGAAGCTTCTACTTCTCAACCTAAGTCGAAAGGCAAGGGTAAGAAGAAGAAGAAGAAGGACTTCACTAAGAAAGATGGTAAACAAATTGCCTTAAGGGTTGCCAACAAAGGAAAGAAAACCAAAGGAAAGCGTTTCCATTGTGGTGAGAAAGGACATTGGAAGATGAATTGTCCAACATTCAAGGCTGCCAAGAATAAGGGTATGAAAAGTTCATTTCTTCTTGAAATATGTTTGGTACAGAATCCAATGGATTCCTGGTGTGTGGATTCAGGTTGTACTAATCATATTTGCAATTCTTTGCAGGGGTTCCAGGAGACTAGAAAGTTGAATGAAGGGGAACTATTTCTTACTTTGGCTGATGGGAGCAAGATTCTAGTTGAAGCTGTTGGAGTGTTTAATTTATGTTTTAAGTCTAGAGTTTTAATATTGGAAGACTGTTTGTATGTACCTAATGTTCGTAGGAATTTAATTTCTGCAACTTATTTAGGTAAACGTGGATATTGTGTTATCCTGAAAGACAATGTTGTAATAAAGAAGGATAAAATGTTTATCTGTTCTGGCAATATTGTGGATGGTCTTTATATTTTGACTCCTGACAAGCATGAATTATACAATTATGAATTAGATAGTAGCTCTCATGTAAAATCATTAAAGAGAAAGTTTCCTTCTACTAGTGATGCATATCTATGGCACTTGCGTTTGGGTCATATTAATTCAAGTAGGATTCAAAGACTAATCAAAGATGGACTTTTACAACCCATAGACTTTAATGGTTTTTTAGTTTGCGAATCTTGTTTGGAAGGTAAAATGACCAAACAGCCTTTTAATGCAAAGGGTGGAAGAGCCCAAGATTTGCTGGAACTAGTACATTCAGATGTCTGTAGTCCTATGTCAATCCAAGCAAGAGGTGGCTATGAGTATTTCATTACTTTCACTGATGATTACTCTAGATTTGGTTATGTGTACCTACTGAAACAGAAGTCCGAAGCCTTTGAAAAGTCCAAAGAGTTTAGGGCTGAAGTTGAAAATCAATTGGGTAAACACATAAAGGCCATTCGATCTGATCGAGGTGGCGAATACCTTCTTGGTGACTTCAAGGATTACTTGACTGAAAATGGGATTATATCCCAGTTGACTGCATTTGGAACTCCACAACAAAATGGTGTAGCAGAAAGAAGGAATGGGACTCTTTTAGATATGGTTAGATCCATGTTGAGTTATTCGACTCTACCAATTTCTTTTTGGGAATATGCCTTAAATACTGCAATGTATCTTCTAAATTTAATACCTTCGAAGTCTATTCCTAAAACACCTGTAGAGTTGTGGAATGGGCATAAGCCTAGTATGAGACATCTCCACATTTGGGGTTGTCCAGCACATGTGTTGAAAGGAAAGTCTGACAAGTTACAGTCTAAAACAGAAGTGGTATTTTTTGTAGGGTATCCAAAAGGAACAGTTGGAGGTTTATTCTATGGTCATAAGGATAATAAAGTGTTTGTTAGCACAAATGCCAAATTCTTGGAAAATGACTATATGAATAATTTTACTCCTAGAAGTAGAGTTGTCTTGGCTGAAATGAATGAACCTGTAGTTGAACAACCAATGGATGAAACTAGGGATGATATGGTTGTATTAGATACACCACAAGATACTACCCATGAAATGTCTAGTACTCAGGTGCCTCGTCGTAGTGGGAGAATTGTTCGGCCTCCTATAAGATTTATAGGTTTGGGAGAAACTTATGAAGCTATCTCAGAAGAGCCTGAATCAAATCCTTACACTTATGATGAAACAAAAAATGATATAGATGCACATCATTGGGTCCAAGCTATGAAATCTGAATTGGATTCTATGTATTCTAATCATGTATGAGATCTTGTAAAGGCGTCTAACGGCATTAAACCTGTTGGTTGCAGATGGGTTTACAAGAAGAAGAGAGGAATAGATGGAAAGGTTGAAACCTTTAAAGCAAGACTAGTGGCGAAAAGGTATACACAAAAAGAAGGTATTGATTATGATGAAACTTTTTCGCCAGTACCCATGCTTAACTCTATAAGAATTCTCTTATCCATGTTGAAGAAGAAATATACATGTTATGCAAGTTGCAACCAAAAGGTTTCATAGCAAAGAACCAAGAGCATATGGTATGCAAGTTGAAAAGATCCATTTATGGACTTAAGCAAGCATCTAAGTCATGGAACATCAGATTTGATCAAGCAATCAAGTCATTTGGTTTTGAACAAAATCTCGATGGACCATGTGTGTACAAAAGACATTGAGACAAAGTAGTAATGTTCCTAGTACTTTATGTTGATGATATTCTACTCATTGGGAATGATGTAGGGATAATGTCATCAGCTAAAGTTTGGTTGTCAAGCCAATTTGATATGAAGGACTTGGGTGAGGCTAACTTTATTCTAGGGATCAAGCTTTGGCGAGTTCGCAAGAATAAGATGTTAGGCTTATCACAAACTGGATATATAGATAAGGTCCTAGAACGGTTTAGCATGCAAAACTCCAAGAAAGGATTGCTTCCTTTCAGACATGGAGTTCCTCTGTCTGATGACCAAAGGCCTAAGACTCAAGAGGAAGAAAATATGATGAGACAAGTTCCTTATGCTTCTGTAGTGGGAAGTCTCATGTATGCCATGCTTTGTACTAGACCAAATATCTGTTATTCAGTTGGCATGGTTAGCCGATATCAATCAAATCCAGGACCAAAGCATTGGCAAGCTGTAAAGCATATTCTCAAGTATCTTAGGAGAACGAGAGATTACATGCTTGTTTACCGATGTGAGGATTTGATTCCCATTGGCTATACAGATTTAGATTTTCAATCGGATCTAGATTTCAGAAAATCCACTTCAGGATGTGTTTTCACCTTGGGAGGTGGAGCCATAAGTTGGAGGAGTGTTAAGCAATCTTGTATTGCGGACTCCACCATGGAAGCTGAGTACGTTGCTGCTTGTGAAGCAGCAAAGGAAACTGTTTAGCTCAAGAAATTCCTTTCTGATCTTGGTGTTATGAGAATGGAGCAAGTTCCCATCACATTGTTTTGCGACAATAGTGGAGCGGTTGCACAATCCAAAGATCCAAGGAATCCTAAGAAGGGAAAGCACATTAAGAGGAAGTACCACATCATTCGAGACATTGTTGCTCATGGAGATGTTGTGGTAGCAAAGATTGAAAGTGAAAATAATCTAGCAGATCCTTTTACCAAAACCTTGCCTCAAAGAACTTTCGAGTCACATTTGGAAGCAATGGGAGTTAGATTAGTGCACAATAGTCTTTAGGGCAAGTGGGAGATTGTTAGGATTTATGCCCTTAAATCCTATTGTATGATGCTATGTATGACATTTTGTATGACTTAATGTTGTGTTTAATAAAGTTGTTTTATTATTATCTAAAATAATGGTAACATGAATATTTGGACATTATCATATAGTCCATGAGATGCATAGTATGTGATTTAGTCACAGAAGATATAAATCACAAGTTCTTTGTAAACTTAGAATTTATAGTTTGTAGTTGGTGATGAAATTGGGCATTTCATCTGCGAAGACTATAACGTATCAACTAAGATTATTTGTCTTGATTGTGGAAGTGGAGACTTCTAGTTGATATGTTGATATGTTTTAAGAGTTAAGACATATTGAACTGGGCCGCTGTGAGATTTATTATTCTCCTAACGACTGTCAAATGAATTATAAATCTCACGACTTCTATTTGCATGAACTCTTAATCCTGAGAGAATAATGGACCTGATCATGAGATGTAGGTTGCTTTGATATATTAGGAGTGAAATCTAAAGTAACGGTCAAAACCTTAGTATGTTGGGCAGCCACATTTAGTGTTGATGGAACATATATTCTCAAGATGGAATTCATAATCTCTTAACAGAGATATAAAATATTCCCTAGAGATATAAAATATTCCTTTAAGATAAGTTTAATGGTTTTGGTTATTCAGAGTGTTAGACCTAACCACTTTAGTAAGAAGTTACTAAAGTATATATTTATGAAATTAGATTTCATAAATATATGATGAATAATCTTAAAGGATTAAACCGGGTACTCAAGGATTAAGATGTAGTAATTTACAAAGTGGCAGTCTATATTTATGACTTTGTGTTACTACGAATATTTTATGAAAGGGTTACATGTACAATAAAGTCTTGGGATATAATTTATTAATAAGGCCTAGAGTGCAATTATATTTATATAGTGGTATTAAATATAATTAATGGTAACTTTGGACTTGTTAAGAGTTGACGGAAAAGCCCAAGGCCCATTGTAGCTAGTGTCTTATTGGTCCATTTTGGTCCCACTCTAAGCACACACTAAAGCCCAATTGAAAAGGCCCAATAGGCCAGCCCAATTAGATAATTAGTTAGTTATAAAGGGAGAAACATACAGAATTTTTTTTTATTCTAAAGGATATAAGAAACGGTGTGTATGTGAGAGTGAGACACACTTTCATTCTCCCTTTGAAAACTGATTGAGAGACCACACATCTTAGGCGTAAAGTGGAATTGGAGTGAAGATTAAAAGTGTTCCCAAGTGCTTCTAATCTTTGTTTTGAATTTCTCCACACCAAGGTACGCTATCTTGTTTTTAAATTCTGAAATTTACATAGTGCACGTTATCAATCATAAATGAAATAGATCCTTGTTTGTTGCTTCCGCTATGTGTTTTGTATGAGATACAAAACCAATTTTTTCCTACAGGGGCATGATTCTTCGTCATTATTTTGTGGTCTTTAGTGGTCTTTCTTTTCCCAAAGAGCCTTCTTGCTGAAGGTCTTGGTCCATACACAACTATCTTGTCGGTGTAGCCGTATAAATGGAAGTCATGATCTAACTCTCTCTGTACATCATAAATCCTATTACTCATGAAATTAGACCATTCTTGTGCCAGAACATGCGGATCATTAAGTGATAGATAGGTCTCCCTGTGTACTAGTAAAAATCAAGGCTGCAACTGAAATCACTTATGAGGACCAAAATGTGTGCTAGCCGGCCTTCCATGTAGTAGCTAGTGTCCCATGCTGGGAGAGTGCTCCAAATAGTGAGCTTCATATAATTAAGTCCTCCAATTTGCTTGGCTGCTTCTTGGATGACTTTGGGAAATAAACTAATCTGAGTTCCAAAAGTGAGGATTAACTTGCTGATAAACCTTGCTTCTAGCATTTCAAATAACCATGAAGGGTCACAAATTACTGGATCCTTTGTCTCTGTGTTAATAAGTAATCTTGGATAGGGATGCTGTCCATCATAAACTTGTTCTGTATCTCCAAAATTTTCACACCATGTGGCTTTATGAGCTAGCCATATGTCATCTGTCATGTCTATTCTGATAAATGTCGTAGAGACTAAAACTTTAAAAAGATGCATCCATCTGTCATAAGAACTTGTTAGAGCTTTATGAGTTAGTACATCTTGTTGGATCTCAAGGGGTAAGGTTCTAATAGCAAGTCTCGTTTTTTGCTTAATCTTAGGGTGGAGTTTTGAAAAGCTTGTTCCCATAAGATAGCTTTTTAGAGATTGTGATTCTGTCTTTGTGGAGCTTAATTCTCCATCCTCCTTGCTAGGAAGTTGACAGCCAAGTGCTTCAATAAATGCACTAGTGTTAACAAGATGTAATTCCAAAGCCTTAAGGGACTTTTGGAATAAGGGTTTTCTATCTAAGGGTGAAGGCTGCTTGTAAATTATCAAGAAGTAGTTTAATATGAAAAGGAAGGTCCATAAATTCTCCGTCTTGAAAAGTGAGATCAGTACGGAGCACTTCTTGCAGAATTTCACTTTTGCCACCACATGAATACATTGCCTCTGCTAGCAATGTATCCTGAAGGGATATTGTCTCTATCAAGACGCCTTCATGCTTATCTGAAGTCTTTTGGTTTTCTTTTTCTTTGGGTTGTACCGCTAGTGCCTTGCCCTTTCCTTTCCTATTTGCCTTGGAGGGTTTGTTATCCATATTAGTCTGCAATTGGGTTTTGGTAAAAGGATTATGTGTTGAAATAATATTTTGAAAATAAATATTTTCTTGCAAAACTTCTTTCAAATTCATTTTTAAAATCTTTTTGCCAATGTCTTTTGTGTAAAATTCCTTTGAAATATTTTAAAAGAAAATCTTTTTTAAGGTTTAAAGCATACATAATAAAACAAACTAGTTTCTATACACCTTTGTGCTCTCATTGAGTAGTGGTATAAGAGTAGTCATAGTGAAGTCTGTCAATGTTGGAGTGATTGGAATCTAAGAAATTCACAAAGTCTGCCATGATTTTATCCATTTTGTATGTATTATTATATCTCTCATTTTGCGAGAATATGTGAAACTGTGCTTCTCCATAAAGTCTTTCATCAATTACTATACTAGGAAAATCTGTCAGAGACTGATGATATACTCTTTCTGTTAAGAGATTAAATTTGTCTTTACTCAAGAAATTGCCACAATTAATGTTTCTTTTAATGATTAATAAAGGAGTATCTGTCAAGACTTCTTTTATTAAAACATTTGTTATATGAGTATTTGTGGATACTATAAATTTGCTTGGTACATCTGTCAAACTGTCAGTCCATTCATGCTGACTAAAGGAAATTGTAAGCATAGTTCTTTCTTTTATATTAAAGTGTTTCTCACAGGATAATTGTAATGATTGCTTTATATGTTGGTGCTTATGCAAAAAAGTAATAGGAAAGGGCAAGGCTAATGGTTTGTACTAATTATTAAGGTAAGATGGTACATTGTCTTCATTAGATGAACTGAAAGTTTTGATCATTAGCTTTTGTAAATTAAACTTGATTGACCTATACACTCATTGTATTCATGTTTTCAGTTATCCTATTCCTGAGCCCCAACGCTTCTTTTCCTCTTTCTCTTTTGTCTTAATTTAAGTTTTTTTTTTTTTTTTTTTGGCAGAGTTTCCACGTCTTCTTCTTCTTCCAAGTTTGGGTTTGAGAATATCTGCTTATTCATGGCTGTATTTTGATTGAAATCAGTGAAGCACCCAACACTCGAGGCAGAACAACCCCACTTGAATGGTTGCCTTAATCCCTACCGTTAAGGGAATCCTGCCACAGGTCCATCTGTGGCAGAGGGTGTGACTGCCTTTTCGGTTGACATAATTGGCCACTTGGCCTCACCAAGTCTATCTCTATCTTTCTTCAAATTTAGACTCTTTGTTCTATAAATTTTTTCCCTTTACAAGATATTTTTTATGGTGTAATGCTTGTGATTAAGATGACTGATATTTAGGTAATTGTTATCTGAAGCTTGGTTTTATGTTTAGTTTAATTGTTTCATCTCAAGACTTTCATTGTTTTTATTACTTCTTTATCTGTTTTTAAGAGTAGCTACTACATTTTTGAGGGGTTTTGTTTGATTCTAATTTTTTAGTTATGCTAAGGTTCGTATTTTTAATATTGGTATAACCATGGAAGCTAAGATCCATAGCTATCAGCCTAGTACTGACTTTTATTTTTTGCTTTCTGCCATGCACATCGAAGGACCAAGTCCATAGAGTTTAGAAGCTGTCTACAAATTCCAGCAATAGCAAAGTGCATAGCAAAGTGAAAAGGTAGAGCTATGTTTTTACTTCTTCCATATCTATTTTTGAATCTATAGTTTTTTGATGTCTCTGTTTCTCCATTACTTTCTTTGGGGCTTGATTTAATTTTTATTTGATTTAAAGTTTGGTTGGGTGGGCTGTTGGGATATGAGTTGCATTACAACATAATTCTTACCAATTTAAATTCTGCTCTTGCAATATGCCTTAATGGCTCTACTTTGTTTTTGGTGGATTACTTCATGCTTCCTGAATCTCATTCGAAGTAATTTGTTGATTGATTGATATTTTTTGGCAACATGTAAAATCCAAAAATATGGAATCCTTGATTCAATGAAAATTATTAATGCAGAAAGACTGATTGCACAATTTTTACTAACATTTTCTATCAAATGTAAAACAGAATATATAGCCACCAAACACTCTACAGCTGACATGAAAAACAAACTGAATTTTTGTCCCAACTGCCACCAAAATTGAGCCTTTAATAGAATGGAATGGAAAGTTCTGTTTGTATAGAGGATAGAATGAAGTAAATGAAGGTCATATTACTTGAAATTGATTTACTTAATATTGGGTTTCTTCCTTTTAAGACTTGTATGAGCTTTATTTTAGGCTTGCTTGAATTAGTGTAGGATATCTGTGGCTGTCAATACATGAGGTGAGATTAACCAAATAGGCAGTTTGCTTAGCTGCAGGCTATTTGATTAGCATGGGCTCTAGGAGATGATGGCTAAAAGAAATTGACCATTAACCTAGATTTTTGGGTGCAAATTGGTTACATATGCATAGCAAAAACAAAACTAAAGAATGTGTGGTTAAAAAGGTGACCATCATAGTAAAACAAGCATATATGAGGTCTGTGAGATAAACCTCTAATCTTCTCTACCGAATTTTGTGATTTTTCTTGGGTTGTCCTTGATTAATTTAAGTTGAATCTTTGAATTGAACAGTGGGAGCCATCCCAATTCATAAGGTTATTATTGTACAATCTACTTGTATTTTAGATTGAGCCAATCGTTTGAGAAATTCACTAAAGCTATTTGATCTATTAGATATGGGCTTAGAGAGCAAATTTGGAAGTACTAATAGATACATGTTTTGGAATTTTTTCTATTACATTTGTAGTTTTGCAATGATTTATGACTATTGTAAGTGCACAAATGCACCTGGCCCCAAGAACAGTTATGGGCCCAGGCCCAATGAGCCTTAAACAATATGAATTTGTAGAGGGTGGGCTTGAAACCCAAGTTAGAAGTGTATGGGGATTAAATGACAAATTAAAGATTGCAAATACTTAGAAACAACAATTGATATTGTAAATTGGCCTCCTCGGACTTAAGCCGAGAGCTGTTCTTCTATTATATCTTTCTCCTTGTCTTTTTTCTTCTTTAGATTACAAAAAGTCCGTCCCTCTTTCTATTCCCGGTTCCTCCTTAAATACTCCTCTTTTGAACACTTTGTACACGTGTTGCCCCACCTCCCCCTTAGCCTAGATATTTCCCTTCTCAGTGCCTTTGAATAGTAACCAAAAGTTTCTCTTCTACTGTTCAGGTGTCACTTCCCCATAAATGCGGCCAGGGTGGTAGGTGCAGGGTCTTTAATGTGGAGGTAGCAGCCTTTATCTTTGACATTTCTTCAACATCGGTACTTCTGGGGCGTTCTAGGGTTCCCCCCTTTTAACCATTGGCCTTAACCATGTCATCCCCTAATCTTTACTATGAAATCCCGAATTCTTCGGTGTTCATCCGAGGATAAGGTCACCCTCGGCTGGATCCTCGGATCCTCGGCGTATGGGCCGACCCATAGTACTAACAATTTCTAAACCCAGGATCAGGTCGGCCTTCCTTAACACGGCCCAAAAGGCCCATGTTCCCATCAGGATCTTTTTGCCTCACACAATAGCCCCTCAAAACTCTAATTTTCAACGTCCGAGGAGAAAAATAGGGTTTTGATCCGACGAGAACCTACTCCACTCACTTTGTGAGTAATGGCACGTGTGGAAATCGTTTCGCGTCCCAGAAGATGCCATTTGGCGGTTTTATTTTGAACAACGCGCGTATTTAATACTGCCAGTTACACTTTGTCCCTCACGTTCAACGGTGAGATGGGCATCCAACGGCCCTCATTACTCCACGAAATTTTAGGCGGGACAAATATAATTTCGAGGCCGCCTTTTCGCACGTCGTGACGCTTCGGGAACCTGCGCCTTCATTTAATTCATCAGGGATCAATCCCATCAAAACACCAACAATCATTCTTTACCAGCAGAAAACCGTGGAAATCCGTACCTTCAACTTTGTAAGTTCTTACTCTCTCTATTATTAACCCTTTCTCCTCGGATACAGTCCTCGGCTGTCTTCGTAAACACTCTCCCCTTTAGAGTTTAACCTTTCGTTCTTTTCCAATGGGTAAGTTTAAGTGCCTAGTTGATACCGCCGCTGGGATGGAAGGCTTTAGGGCCAAATACCGTATTCCCAGCGATGTAGGACTAAAATACTGCCCGGCAACAGCCGTGGCCGGTTCTAGGAAAGAGGGAGAGGTTATCATTCCTATGATAGCCTTTATAGAGGGTGGGATGACCCTTCCAATGAAACCTGTAACTAGGGAGTACCTTCGCAACCACCGGTTGTGTCCCGATCAATGCCTCCCAAACGTTTTTAGAGTTCTAGGTAGTGTAGATGCTCTAAACGAGCAGATGGGTTTAAACCTCACATGGCACGATGTCGTGTTCTTATATGAGTCCCATAAATTTTCTAAGGTAGGTTATTATATTAAATCTCGGTCCAGCACCGTTAGACTAATCTCCTGTCTGCCCAAATCAAACAAAGGCATGAAGGACGACTACTTGATCGTGTCTGGGAACTGGCACGACGGCTTCCACTGCCCAGTTGAGTGGGGGGATCCAGGTGTGACGCCGTAGGATTAATCTCCCCACAACACAACTTCTCCTAACACACAAAAATGCGTATTCGTACTTACTTAAATTTGTTAAATATCTGTGTGAATCTGACCAGGTTTGTTTGTTTTGACGTCTTTTTTGCAGATAAGCAACACGTGCGTCCTCGTCTGAGTCACTGTAACATCGCAGATCTAAACCGGGTACTTCGCTCCGAGGTGTTCGTTAGTGAAGACCTACAACTCCGGGCTGCTCACCTTATTCTAGGGTACACCCCCCTTTCCAAAGACTTCCAGGAGATAGAGAACGCCATAATTGCGGGCGACCAAAGACGAAGGAAGATAAATGTAGCTCGGCCCCACTTTCTGGACGACCGCGACCTCCCGGACGCTCCTAACACCATTTTGTACAACCGGCCAATAGCAGCAGTTCCCCTTGCTGTGCACTCACAAGCAACTGTCGTTCCAGAAGAGCAGGTGTCCTCTTCACACACACTTGACGACGAGATAGATCAATTCCATCTCGAAGACACCGAGAGACCTCGCGGGAACCAGTTTGTGGTACTTTCCGACGAGGAGGAAGAAGCTACCGAGGCCTCTGGAATTGCAGGGTTTGTGGTTGCCCTTCCCGAGGACGAATTTGAAGAAGACATGGGAAGAATGGAGGGTCTCCTCACCAATAGGGCTGCTAAGGTTGCAGAGAAAAAGAGGGGGACGTCTCAAGTTCCCCCATCCTTACCACCTCCCCTCCTCCAGCGAGCCAAAACTTCCGGCCGAGGATCCAAAGAAGAAGAGGAAGGGGATAACGAAGGGGACGATTAATAAAGACCCCAAGAAACCACGGCAACAACTCCCACCGGCCCGGCGGAGAAGGTGGACAAGGGCAAGGGTAGGGCCCGCTCGGTTGAAGTCGGGGACGAGGCTGAAGTGCGCCGAGCACCGACCACCTGGTCCCCCGATCTAAGACTGGACGGCGCACCCATCTCCTGCCAGTCCAGTATAAGGGCGGTCCAACAAGGCCATGCCCACCACCTGGCCGAGGTCTTAGAACGCCCTCTCCTGCTGCCCAAGGACATGGAGACCTTGGAAAAAATGGGCCAGCCACAACTATTCCTCTCCCTAAAAAGAGACTTAGCGCTGGTAAGTGTTTCTCTTTTAACAATATTTATAAGTAAGTTTGTTTTTTTTATTGTTTCTAACTCCATCATACTTTGTTACAGGCTATTCAGGAGGTCTTTGTAGCTGAGAAGTTTATTGAAGACACTCGGAAAATAGCCAGAACTGAGCTCGAAATCAGGATGGAGACTGAGAAGTCTTTGGGCACAGCCCTTGCTGAGAATGAGAAGTTGACCTCAGAGGTGGCTGATCTGAGGAGAGAGAAAAATGGGGTCGAGTCAAACTTGAAGACTATAAAGACCCAGATAGAAGGACAGCGCAAGCTCCTTCATGAAAGAGATGAAGAACTCTCCCAAACTCAAAGGGAGTGCTCGGATCTAAAGAAGGAATTGGAGTTGGTGAAGAAAGAGGCCAGCTCCTTCCAACTCTCTCTCCACGCTGCCAAACAGGCAAGTTTCGATGAAGGGGTAGCAACCACAGAGGAGCAGCTGACAGAGGAGTTCGCGGCTTTATGCCGCGAATACTGTCAAAAAGTATGGGGGGAAGCTTTAAACGTAGCGGAGTTCCCCAATCTTCGGATCGAGAAGTCCGAGAACGTTTGGCTTCCCCTAGAAATACGAGGAGATTGAAGAGGCTCCTGCTGCTACTCCTACCCTCGAGACAACTCTTCCTGCTCTACCTCCAGTGGTCCCACAGCAAGTTCCTGATCCTACAGAACCCTCTGGTTCCAACAAAGAGAAGGAAGGAGAAGGGGATGCAGAGAAGGACTTGAGCCAGATAGTGGGACCCAACGTCCCTCCAACGAAGACAGCAGATAAAGGAAAGCAAGTTTTGACTCCTTTTGAGCTGGAGTTGAGAAAGACCGAGGGCACCAGTACCTCTCAGCAGGACCCCCCTCTAAAGGCTTAGGACTTATCTTTAGGACTTCTCTTTTTCCATTTTTGAATTATATATGTAATGTACATTTAACGAGTTAATGAAGAACAATTTCGTTTGCTTTTCACTTGGGTTATATCTATTTTTACTTTATTCTTTTTGTACTTATTACAAAAGCTTCCCATTAAGTCATAGCAAAAGTTTCTCAGAGTACACAAATCTAACTTCAAGGATTGCACAATCATAACTTCCACATAATCATGCGTATATTATTAAAGATTCAATAAAAGGTGACATGGTTAATATATTTGAACAATGCCTCGATTAAGAAGAAGAGAGGGCCTCATATAACGATTAAACCCTTGTAATGCATAGCTCTGTTTCTAGCAAGATGTAAGATCCGAGTTAATAAACAGTAATGCATTAACATCCAGACATAATAAGGGAATGACTTTGATAAAAGTTGTGGTCAGAAGATAAGACTTAACCAATTCTCCGTTTGATTCTTAAAGGTTATAACTTCAAAAGTAAAATTTCCCAAAGCAGGAGGTCCGAAGACCCAACATAACTGAGGTTCTATTTAACAAATGACAAGACGTCAATTTCCACAAGGTTTGTGGTCCGAGGACTACACTTAACCAAGTTTCTGTTTGATTCTTAAAAGTGATAACTTCAAATGTTAATTTTCCCAAAGTAGGAGGTCCGAGTACCGGCATAGCGAGGTTTACGTTTAACAAATGACAAGACGTCAATTTCCACAAGGTTTGTGGTCCGAGGACTACACTTAACCAAGTTTCTGTTTGATTCTTAAAAGTGATAACTTCAAATGTTAATTTTCCCAAAGTAGGAGGTCCGAAGACCCGGCATAACTGAGGTTCTGTTTAACACATGACAAGACGTCAATTTCCACAAGGTTTGTGGTCCGAGGACTACACTTAACCAAGTTTCTGTTTGATTCTTAAAATTGTAACTTCAAATGTTAATTTTCCCAAAGTAGGAGGTCCGAAGACATAACTAAGGTTTGTTTAACAGATGACAAGACCTCAATTTCCACCAGGTTTGTGGTCCGAGGACTGCACTTAACCAAGTTTCTGTTTGATTCTTAAAATTGTAACTTCAAATGTTAATTTTCCCAAAGTAGGAGGTCCGAAGACCCGACATAACTAAGGTTCTGTTTAACAGATGACAAGACATCAATTTCCACAAGGTTTGTGGTCCGAGGACTGCACTTAACCAAGTTTCTGTTTGATTCTTAAAATTGTAACTTCAAATGTTAATTTTCCCAAAGTAGGAGGTCCGAAGACCCGACATAACTAAGGTTCTGTTTTAACGAGATGACAAGACATCAATTTCCACAAGGTTTGTGGTCCGAGGACCGCACTTAACCAAGTTTCGTTTGATTCTTAAAATTGTAACTTCAAATGTTAATTTTCCCAAAGTAGGAGGTCCGAAGACCCGACATAACTAAGGTTGTTTAACAAATGACAAGACATCAATTTCCACAAGGTTTGTGGTCGGAGGACTGCACTTAACAAAGTTTCGTTTTGATTCTTAAAATATGATAACTGCGAGCGTCAGAGCTACTCACAACTTTGAAATGCAAACTGACAAAAGCTCATTTCATTAATAATAATACCTTCTAAGATTATTTACATTCCATGGACGTGGTACAATTCGTTCGTCTAGATCAGCTAGCCTATATGACCCTATGCCTGCTACTGAAACAATGCGATAGGGGCCTTCCCAGTTAGGTCCCAACTTACCCCAAGCTGGGTTCTTAGAAGTGCCTACAACTTTCCTTAATACAAGATCACCAGGTGCAAGTGGTCTTAGCTTCACATGGGCATCATATCCTCGTTTTAGCTTCTGCTGATAATAAGCCATTTGGACCATAGCTACCTCACGTCGTTCCTCAAGTAAATCAAGTTCTTTCTCTAGAAGTCCCTTGTTATTCTCTGGGCTAAAAGAACTTGTCTTTAGAGTAGGAAAACCAGATTCCAATGGTATCACCGCCTCGGCCCCATACGTCATAGAGAATGGCGTTTCTCCAGTGGATCTGCGCGGTGTGGTCCGATACGTCCATAGGACATGAGGGAGCTCTTCTACCCATCTGCCTTTTGCATCGTCCAACCTCTTCTTGAGCCCGTTAACTATGACCTTATTAACTGCCTCGGCTTGTCCATTTCCTTGAGGATAAACTGGGGTGGAATATCTGTTTATGATACCCATGTCACCACAATACTTCCTAAAAGCTTTACTATCGAACTGGACACCATTATCAGAGATGAGTGTGTGTGGTATTCCGAATCTGGTGACAATATTTTTCCATATAAATTTCTTGGAATCAACATCTCGGATATTGGCTAAGGGCTCAGCTTCAACCCATTTAGTGAAGTAGTCTGTTCCCACGAGGAGCCATCTTTTGTTGCCAGCAGCTCTCGAAAATGGCCCCACAATGTCCAAGACCCATTGTACGAAAGGCCAAGGGCTGGAGAGAGGGTTAAGAACCCCTCCAGGTTGGTGGATATTAAGGGCGAACCTCTAACATTGATCACACTTTCTGGCATAGTCCTGAGCCTCCCTCTGCATATTGGGCCACCAATAACCCTGAGTCAGGGCTCTATGGGCTAAGGACCTTCCCCCGGTGTGGCTCCCACAGATTCCCTCATGCAACTCCTCCATTAATGTTTCTGTTGATTCAGGGTGCACACACAACAAATACGGTCCTGAAAAGGATCGTTTGTATAGCTTCTGGTCCTCGGATAACCAGAAACGCGGCGCCTTTCGACGTACCTTTTCTGCTTCAACCTTGTCTTCGGGAAGAATGTCACTTTTAAGAAAAGATATGATCGAATCCATCCAACTAGGACCAGGCCTTATTAGATGGATGCGAGGGGCGTTAGCAGTTACAAGAAAAGGTTCTACCAGATCCTCAACGAGAATAACCCTTAGTAGACCTTGAGCCGAGGATGTTGCCAACGTAGCCAAAGAATCTGCATGAGTGTTTCCACTCTGAGACGTGAGCTAAGGCAAAGGAGTCGAATTCAGCCTGCTGACGCTTGACCTGGGCCAAATATTCCTGCATTCGGGGGTCTCTAGCCTCCATGGTCCCCATGACTTGGCCGACCACTAACTGAGAGTCTGAGAACACATGGATTTTCTTGCCACCCATCTTATGTACCATTTGCATGCCTACCAAGACTGCTTCATACTCGGCCTCGTTATTAGTAGCCGAGAAGGCCAATCTCAAAGATTTTTCGAAGACAATTCCTTCGGGGACATTAGAACAAGTCCAACACCGGACACTTTTTGATTAGCAGCCCCATCCACATAAACTCTCCAAACCGAGGGCGATACGTCGTGATCACACCAACTGATTTTTCACCCAGGTGTGCTTCTTTTGAAGTTTCTTCTAACAATGGTTCGATGAAACTCGGCCACCAAATCAGCGAGGACCTTCCCTTTACCGAGGTACGAGGTTGGTATTTAACATCAAAGGCTCCCAAAATGGTTCCCATTTTGCCACCTTGCCGAATAATCGGCACTACGCAACACGGCCTTAAGAGGCAACTGGGTCAAAACAACCACGAGGATGAGATTGGAAATAATGAGGAAGTTTGCGCGTGGCGTGGACTACAGCCGAAGTGCTTTTTCCAAGGGCGGATAGCGCACCTCGGCCTCATTCAAGGACTTACTAACGTAGTAGATCGGTCTCTACTCCGCTTTCATTCCTTATAAGGACTAAGCTCACCGCGTGAAAAGCCACGGCCAGATAAGCGAATAAAACCTCGTCCACCTCAGGGCGAGATAAAATAGGTGGCCGAGAAAGATATTGCTTAAGCTGTTGGAAAGCTAATTCGCAGTCCTCGGTCCATTGAAACCCTTTCCACTTGTGCAACAACTGAAAGAAAGGATGGCACCTGGTCAGGCGACCGAGAAATAAATCTATTCAACGCAGCAATCATTCCGGTCAATTTCGAATCTCTTTTGGGTTCCTAGGCGGCTGCAAATTCTGAATAGCCTTAACCTGCACTGGGTTTACCTCTATGCCCCTATGAGTAATCATATATCCCAAGAACTTTCCGGATCCCACGCCAAAAGAACACTTGGAGGCGTTAAGGCGCAACTTATACTTCCTTAGCATCTGGAAGGTGTCGGCCAGATCTGTCATGTGTGAAGGTACTGTCTTACTCTTCACCACCATATCATCCACGTATACTTCGATGGTTTTCCCCAGTTGCTGTTCAAACATTCGGGTCATCATTCTTTGATAAGTAGCCCCAGCATTTTTTAATCCAAATGGCATAACCTTATAATGATAGTTCCCGGTTGGAGTAATGAAAGCAGTCTTCTCCTGATCCTCTAACGCCAAGGGAATTTGGTGGTAACCCTGGAAGGCGTCCAAGAAACTCATCCGAGGATGTCCAACAGTAGCATCTACCAGTTGATCAATCCGTGGCATTGGGAACGAATCTTTAGGACAGGCCTTGTTCAGATCAGTAAAGTCCACACATACTCTCCACTTGCCGTTCTTCTTCTTAACAACAACAGTATGAGCCAACCATTCAGGGTAGAAAACTTCTTTGATAGCCCCCGCCCTTTTGAGTTTAAGAACCTCTTCCTTCACGGCCTCAGAATGTTCTCGGGAAGATCGCCGAGGTGGCTGCCTCCTCGGAACAATGGCAAGATTGACGTTTAAGCGATGACAAATAAAGTTTGGATCTACGCCTGGAGCCTCATAGGGGTCCCACGCAAAGACATCCAAATTATCCTTCAGAAACTTCAACAACTCCATCTTCTCTTGGTGTGGCAAAAGTATGCCAACTTGGAAGAACCTCTCTGGATCGTCTGTTATCATAAACTTCTCTAACTCCTCACAAACAGCCTTGTCTCCTGTCATCGCTTCAGATGCCTCCGGAGCTGTTAATTGCTATGACTCCTGGTTGGGCAAGGTTGATGACTCAATTTCCGACTGACGAAGCACCGCAGCCGATATGCACTGCCTAGCCACTACCTGGCTGCCGAGGATTTCCTCAACATGCTCCCCCGAGGGGAATTTCAGCTTAACATGTAAGGTAGAGGAGACAGCTCCCAAAGCGTGCAGCCATGGCCTGGCGAGGATGGCTGTATATGGAGAGTACGCGTCAACCACAATGAAATCTACCTCAACCGTTCTGTCTTGCCGGATTGAACGGGTAAACGGATCCTGCCCCTTTCGGCACAACGGCCCTTCCTTCGAAGCTTATAAGTGGGGAGTCGTAAGGGGTTAAATCTTCCAACTCCAATCTTAGCCCTTTAAATAGATCAGGTACATGATATACGCACCGCCGCCACGATCTATCATCACCCTCCTCACATCATAGTTCCCTATGCGAGGGTAACCATAAGAGCATCGTCATGGGGGTAGGATAGTCCCTACTTTATCCTCCTCGAAGAAACCCAAGACGGTAAAGTACACTTTAATCTCTTCGGCCTGCTACCTACATCCTCGGCCTGCGGATGGGAAACCGCCATCACCCTAGTGGGACTGAGCCGTCCTACCGAGGTGCGAGCGAAGATAACATTAATTGTTCCCAATGCTGGCCGAGATGAACTTGTTCCTACGGTTGTTTGAACCAACTTGGTGACCTGCCCGGTGGTGGACACAAGTGCTGGTTTAACTTTCCCTCACCGACGAGCTGCTCTAGATGGTTCCACAGGTTCCGACAGTTCTCAGTAGTGTGACCCACATCCTGATGATACTGACAGAAAAGGTTTTGATTTCTTCTCGCAGGGTCCCCTGCCATCTTGCCGGGCCATCTGAAGAAGGGCTCCTTACGAACCTTTTCTAATAAGCGATGCTGGTTCTCGGAACACGATATTTCTGACTGAGTGTTGCCGAGCAGGATTGTCCGAAGTAATCCCTCCTCGGCTTGTTGTTGTGATATCTGTCCGACCTGAAATCCCTTCTCTCCTGTGGGATAACCTTCTCCTTTCCTTTTCCCTGCTGCTGGTCTTCCTCTACCCTTTTATATTCATCAATACGATCCATAAGACGGCGTACGCTGCGGACAGGCTTTTTCGTCAAGGACTTTCTTAGGTCGTGATCAGTAGGGAGACCCACCTTAAAGGTATTAAGCGCCACCTCATCAAAGTCGCCGTCTATTTCATTAAACATCTCCCAGTATCGGTCGGAGTATGCTTTCAGTGTCTCCCCTTCCTTCATGGCCATGGATAGCAACGAGTCCAATGGCCGAGGGACTCTGCTACACGTAATGAATCGCGAAGCAAATGCCCTAGTTAGCTCCCCAAATGAGCCTACAGATGCGATTTGAGACCGTTAAACCATCTCATAGCCACAGGTCCCAAGCTAGATGGGAAGACTTTACACATCAAAGTCTCGTTGTGAGAGTGTACTGCCATCCTCTGGTTGAAGTGACTCACGTGCTCCACCGGATCAGTCCGGCCATTATAGATGGTAAATGTGGGCTGGGTGAACCTCCCCAGGAAGCCTCCCCTTCTCAATCCTCCGTGAAAACGGAGATTTAGAGAGTTGGTGCAACGTCCTACTCATGGTATCGTTGCCTAAGCCCCTAGAACGAAACTTCTTACGTCTGCGGGTTGGCCTGTCGTCCTCCTCCACGAGGATGTTGCGCTGGTGGGGGAACATGACCTTGAGCTGTAAGCAAGTCCCCTATCCTTCTCTCGAGGAAGAACTAGACGAGGACGGGGAAACCTTACGTTTAGCGCGGCGTAACTTCCTCTTCAAACGATTGATTTCCCTACGCATGGATTTAGAACCCTCATCATGGGTAGTGCTACCCCCTCCACGAGTATGGCTAGCCCCGGTGTCCGTATGGACGCTTCCCTCACGATCCCTACGACGTTCAAGACGTTGGAAATGATCTTCCGGTTGTGATCCTTGTGACTCTGCATGGTGAGAGCCTAAGCCTGCCATAATATCCCTACCTCTTCTAGACTAGATTTCCCACAGACGGCGCCAATTGTAAGTGCACAAATGCACCTGGCCCCAAGAACAGTTATGGGCCCAGGCCCAATGAGCCTTAAACAATATGAATTTGTAGAGGGTGGGCTTGAAACCCAGGTTAGAAGTGTATGGGGATTAAATGACAAATTAAAGATTGCAAGAAACAACAATTGATATTGTAAATTGGCCTCCTCGGACTTAAGCCGAGAGCTGTTCTTCTATTATATCTTTCTCCTTGTCTTTTTTCTTCTTTAGATTACAAAAAGTCCGTCCCTCTTTCTATTCCCGGTTCCTCCTTAAATACTCCTCTTTTGAACACTTTGTACACGTGTTGCCCCACCTCCCCCTTAGCCTAGATATTTCCCTTCTCAGTGCCTTTGAATAGTAACCAGAAGTTTCTCTTCTACTGTTCAGGTGTCACTTCCCCATAAATGCGGCCAGGGTGGTAGGTGCAGGGTCTTTAATGTGGAGGTAGCAGCCTTTATCTTTGACATTTCTTCAACATCGGTACTTCTGGGGCGTTCTAGGGTTCTCCCCTTTTAACCATTGGCCTTAACCATGTCATCCCCTAATCTTTACTATGAAATCTCGAATTCTTCGGTGTTCATCCGAGGATAAGGTCACCCTCGGCTGGATCCTCGGATCCTCGGCGTATGGGCCGACCCATAGTACTAACAATTTCTAAACCCAGGATCAGGTCGGCCTTCCTTAACACGGCCCAAAAGGCCCACGTTCCCATCAGGATCTTTTTGCCCCCCACAACTATTATGCTACTATTTTAAAGTTGAGTTTAGACATTTTTAATAATGCTCACTTTCATTAAGTGTTGTTTCTTTTACATGTACACAAGGTGTTTGATGAAATTTCTTATGAGTTCTAGAATCCATAATATATGGAGAGTCGTAAGGAGGAAGATAGGTAAGAAATGTGATGCTCTATTGTTAATTTAATCAAGGTAAGTTGTGTTTGATTCTTATTACTATTTATCAATTAAAAATGTATTGTATATAAATGTTTTTCTTTTCTTCTAAACTTTGTCTCATTATTTTTATTTTCTTTTTTCTCCTGTTTTATCCTATACAATTGTTCAACTCAGGAGCACTACACCAAATTCTAGATGCCTTTTCAGTTAAACTAGGATAGGCTTATAGATACACATACTCCAACTTATAGATAGTCTATCCATTTGGATTAAAAATTTGTTGTTTTTTACCTCCGGTAATATGCCATTACATCATTTCTGAGATTTGTGTTACCAAGATTTTGTATAACTCAGTCTATTGTATTGTTTATAGTGATCGAACTATTGAGAGTGTATTGTGGTTTCTTCAATGAAATTGGTAGGTTTAAGAATATTTGCAAAATTGAGAATATTGTTTAATGGTGGGGAACATAATTTTTTGTTGGCTGGAAGCATAGACAAACACAAAATTTTAAAGGGTGATTAGAGATGCAATAGTTTAGAATTAGTCCCTTTTAAATTTGATGATTTTTCTACACAATGATGATGGACTATTTAGTACATTGATACAATTCTTTATTATGTTCAAAATCCTAACTTTCTTGATGTGTGGCTCTAACAACCTTTCATATGAAAGCCAGGAAACTTTGAAATTTTAAATTAATAATATAGATCATGTAGTCCAAACAAAATGTTCAAATTTATGATTTATGTCCCTTCCCATTCCTCTCTCTCATTTTAGATAAAAAATTTTCTTGGGGAATGATCTTAATCTATATAGTAGATTACTTGCAGCTTGGCAATGTTGTTGACTACAAGTATTATCTACATGGGTTGCCAGTGGATTCTGATGAGTACCTTCGCGTATTATATGAGGTTTCTTTTAAACCTTCTCTCTTTTTGTGCATTGCAATTTTTTTAATAATGATTTCTGTTTGGTTACTAGGATTTGGGCATCTTCTTTATATAGCTGTTTGGGCTTTGTTTTTTTCTCCCCCCCCCCCCCCCCCAAAAATAATCTATTTGGTTGCTGAAGGAAATCAAGTTCAAATTAGAATCTCAAATAAATTACATTGTCGGCAAAAGAAAACAAAAATATTTAAATTTTTACAACATTATTAGATTGCATGCATGGGATCTCTTATGGTCATTCTCTCAAAATTTTACACTGAACTACTAACACATGTGGTGACTCTTGACAACATCATATGCATTGAGAATTGACTTTTTGAAAATATGTAACAAATTTTTGGAGAAAAAACACCATTGTCTAATCCTTTAAGCAAATATGGATTCTAATTTAAAAGTGGTTCACACATTCCAATAATTTTAAAAGGGTGTTGATGATTTTGCTTTAAATTACTGGGACTGTTTTTCTAATTGAAGGGGTTGCCGATATTTCCTAGAGGCATGAAAGGTTTGATTTTGCATCGACAAAAAGTAGATAACTCAATTCAGTTATGATCCTGCTTTCATGCAGGAAATGAGGACAAGAAGACAAACATCTCATGAGTTTCACATACACAGTTGCAGAACTAGTTCATAAACCATAGAAATATGGACTATGTAAATGGACAAATGTCTATGTACAATGATAGATTTGCTTATTCAACTTATGGTGGTGTTCATAAAAGTAACGTTCAACTAGCATTGATAACACCTACTCTTCTAAGTTTATGAAATTTTACATGTATTAATTTTGTGATCTTTCGAAATTATGTTGTTTTAGGTTTCTACAAGTTTTGTACTTATTTTTATTTTTATGTGAACTTTTATTTTGAATAATTTGTTAATATTTTCATATATTTTCAAGTCAATACCTTCAACAAAATAAATATATTTAATTTCTATTTAATTATCCCGTGCATTGCACGGGTTAGCGACTAGTTATTATTAATTGTTGATGATAAAGGAGCCCAAGGCGTTGGGGTGAACTATGGACTACTAGGTGACAACCTTCCAGCCCCAGATGCAGTGGTTGGCCTACTGAAATCAAGAAATATCACCAAAGTTCGGATTTTTGAGCCAAACACTGAGGTGTTGAAGGCTCTCGAAGGCTCTAACATCGAAGTTGTGGTAGGAGTTCGAAACGAAGACCTCCAACTACTAGCATCAGATCAAAATTCAGCCTCTTCATGGGTTGATACAAATGTTAAACCGCTTATCCCAGCAGTGAAATTTAGGTATGTAGTTGCGGGCAACGGGGTCATTTCAGGGCCTCTAGCAAAATTTGTGCATGGTGCCATGAGTAACCTTGACAGAGCACTTAAAGGTGCAAATATTTCTGTACCAGTAAGTACTGCTGTCTCATACGACGTAATGGGGGTATCATATCCTCCTTCAAATGGTTCATTTTCAGACACCCACTTGAAAGTTATGGGATCCATTGTGTCATTCTTGGAGCAAAATGGGAGTCCCATTCTAGCCAATGTGTACCCTTATTTTACATATGTAAATGACCCCGAAAATGTGCACTTAGACTATGTTCTAGGAACTTCACTAGACGTGGTCTTGACTGATGGGCCTCTCCACTACAAAATGCTCATTGATGCCATGCTCAACGCCAGTATCTTGCATTGGAGAAAATGGGTGGAATTAGTGTTAGAATTGTCGTGTCCGAGAGTGGATGGCCTAGCGCTGGAAATGGGGACTTTGCCACCATTGCTAATGCCCAAACTTATGTTAACAGCTTGATAGCTCATGTGTCATTTGGATTGGGAACCCCAATGCGGCCAGGGAATGCGACAGAGACCTATGTGTTTGCACTCTTCAATGAAGATCTTAAGCCTGCGGGGACTGAGCAGAATTTTGGGTTATTTTACCCTAACATGACTCCGGTTTATCCTGTCAAGTTTTTTTTTTTTCCTGAAAAAGTAACTTACGAGTAGTTGTGGTAGTAATACAATGAATAGTCCTCTGGTTCAGTAGTTTATCTGCTTTAATTAGTTAATTCATGCAGGCGGACTCTAGCTAAATTTGAAATAATTAATATATTTTTATAATATATATGATTTAGGCATTGATAAATTATACCAATATAATATATTTTTCAGCTTCTCACTTATCATAAGTGCCTTAATTTTAACTTTAAATTTTCTTCCACTCGTGTACTTTTGATGTTACAAAGATCTGAAATCCAAATTTGCATGTGAAAGCTCGGATTTGTGTTAAAACACAAGAGCTTGTTCAGACTCCCAAATAAAAACTACGGCTGGATTGTTTTACTCTAACTTAAACTAAGTGCAGAACAAGAGTAAATAAGCGTAATAAGCTGATAACTCTACCCTAAGCCATATTCATCCATTATCAACAATAAAATGAAAGCATAAAGAGTATGGAAGAAAGATGCAAACACAAGATAACACCGAGACGTGTTATCGAAGAGAAAACTGAAAAACTTGGTGAAAAACCTCTCTGCGACCCTCCAAGTCAAAATCGATCCACTAGAGAATAAAGTTGGTGTACACGAATAACAAAAGACCCTCCAAGCCTAGTCTACCCCATGAACTTGAGCCTTCCAAGCTCCTGCTACCAACTGACTTCTCGGAGCCTTGTCTTCTCTAACTTTCCAGATCTCGCAATTTAGCTTGATTGCATCCCTCAATGAATGGCATCTTCCAATGCTTCTTGGCAGCACCAAAATCTTACTTCACACTCAGTATGGGTGTGGTAAGTGTTTAGGCTAGCAAACTCTCAAAGATATAGAGATGGAGAGGTAAGAGTTGAGGAAAACCACAAGGAAATGGGTAGATTGTACATTTTTAGACCCCTTAACACAAGTTGTTTAACCTAATTATTTAACCAAGTGATTACTTAGATAAATTATTCAGTTTTAGGTTAACACAATAAAATCATATCATGTAAATAATGCGGAAATATAAAGAACACAACGATATAATAACCCAAGAAAATCTAACCAAAAAAACCTGGGGAGGATTTAACCTAACTATCCTCAAGATAAAACAAATCCACTATAAAAGAATTGAAGTTTTTACAATAGAACTTAAACCACTACCATCCTATTGCTACCTTGAGTAGAAAACTTACTACCACGACCACGTGACAGCTCCGAGTCCATGGACTACTTTTTTCCTTGATCTGCTGTAGCCACAAGTTCTCCTACTTGTGACTTTGAGACTCCACTCAAAGGTTTCAGATCTTCTTTAAAGTTCTTTACGCAACAACTGAAGAGATCATCAAGTTCTTGACGCGAACCTTGATCTTGATAACTCTATGTGTGTGTATGAAGGTAAACACCTCTAGATCTTACAAAAGATTCAACACACAACTCTCAAAAAGACTTCTAAAACATAGCTAGGGTTTTTTCTTTTATACTTGAAGTAAAACACAAAACCCTACACGTCATACGGGCTTGGGCTGAATTGAAAATTCTACAAAAAATTAAATCTGCATGAGTTTCGATCGATCAAATCTAATTTTCGATCGATCAAGCCTTGAAGATTTTTTCCAATACATTCTGCAATCACTCAATTCAAATTTTACAGTAAATCACACTTTGAGCAAGACTAATCCTAGACTCTATATTTTGATCATGGTTTGCCAACATATTACAAGTTGAAGTTCTAATACATCATTAGTTCCTAAAGTCTTAGAACCTAAAGTTCTAATACACTTTCTCGAGCACAAAATCATGAACACTAAGTGTAATAGCCGGAAAGAAAAAAAAAATAAAAAGGAATTAAAAGGAGGGGTATTTAAGTAAATTTGTTTATGGGGTCAATTGTTATAATTAAAATTACTAAGGGGTTTTTAGAAAATAAGGTTGAAACCCTAGTTTTATATAGTCTAATTTAAGTCAGCGTATACTGACATATGTTTTGAGGGAGGAGACTAGCCAAAATACTCAAGTAGAGAAGGTTTGACTGCACAATTGAGGTAAGAGCCTAAGAATTCCTCTCTTGTTAAATCTAAGCTTATTTGGAATTAGAGTATATTTTTTTTATGTGGATATTTTAACCGGTAGTGAAGCTATTTAATTATTTAAGAGTTTTATTGATGCAACGAAGAAAAGTTTATATTTATATTTCGTTGGATGCTACTATCTACTGATTTTTCAGTACTCAGTATTTTTATATATACACACACACTCCGTTGTAATAAGCATGACTGGAAGTGGTAGATTTTAGGTGTGATGGGTCACCTTGTTGCACAGCTGGGTTGTTAAGAAACTATGCTAAATTGATGAAATTAGGAAGAAAAACAAAACAAAAAAAAAAAGTCTAAGGAGCACGGGTTTTGAGGTTTGACCGGTTATAGAAAAAAAAAATGAAATGAAGGAGAAGAAAGCTGCACTTAGTAGCACACGTCCTTGTCTATAGTGGCATAGTACTACTAGGTGCTAGCCTTACCTTTGAGCATAGATGGTGGTAGCATACATACACACACACACACACACACACACACACACATATATATATATATATATTATGATTAGGTGGAATTTTGGTGTAAGAAAAGCAGACAATTATGAGATATTTTTTTAATAGTCTTTCTTGAAGTATATGATTATTGAGTAAATGGTGCTTGTAAATTGTTAGGTGAGATCTAAGGACTTTAGAGAACGTGTTAGGGAGAAGTTGTTGTGGTGAGCTAGCTGAGGTAAGTAACCTTGTCCTAATTGGGTTTTATTTTGCTTATATTAATATATTTTTTTAACTACTGAAAATTTGGTTATAATTGTTACAATTTTATTTCTATTGTATCACTAATTTCAAGTACAGAATTATCACAATATATCTGATTACTAAATATATGATGTGTTTTGTTTAATTGTTTTTAGCTATATTGATTTAAAGTAAGGAATATAGAAATATCACAAATATATTGAATTATTGAATATATGATTATATGTACATGCATTTGAATAAGATACATTTTTGTTAGAAATTATGATTCAATAATATATGATTATGGACAGTCTGACTATGATTTAATTCTGATACCCAAACCAATGTGGGCTATTCATTGGTATGTACATGCATTTGAATAAGATACATTTTTTTAGAAATTATGATTTCATAATATATGATTATGGACAGTCTGATTATGATTTAATTCTAATACCCAACCAATGGGGGTTATTCATTGGTTCTCTGATACCCAGCCAATGAGGGTTATTCATTGGTATTCTGATACCCAAACCAATGGAGGTTATTCATTGGTACTTTAATACCCAGCCAATGAGGATTATTCATTGGTATTCTGATGCCTAGTCACGGAGATATAGCGTGACCATAGTCATAAGATTGTTAAGTATATGAGTTACGTTGAGTATTTAACTATTTTGAGTAATTAAAATTGCTTATGTATTTTTGGAACTTATTGTAAGTTATAGATTTTGTTATATGGAAAACTAACTACCTTCTAAACCATCCATGATATAATTGTAAGATTAAAGTATGTGATCTATTTGCAACGTATATTTTAAGATTATGAAACTTCTTAGTTATTTTTGAAAACCCATAGCATATTATAACTTTTGAAGATTCATATTACATCTTATTATTTTACAAATCTATTGTTGGATAAAACTTATTAGGATTTTGGTTACTTATTGAGTTGTCAACTCACCCCCCCCCCCCCCTCTTTCTCCTTTCAGATTTTGATCAGGAAGAGTAGCATATGTTTGGGCTTCCGCTGGGATGTGTGCATGAGTGAAGTTTAGGAAATCAATGGAATAAGATTTGAACTTTTATGTTTAAGATTACCTTTTGTGTGGACCTTTAGATTTAAAGGGTTTAGTTATTTTTATTTTGATGTTGGAAGATTATTATTTGGAGATCTTTTGAGAATTGCATTATTGCGGATATATTCAAATTTATTGTTGAAATTTTCTTTGAGGATAACTCTTATTTTGTTAAGAGGGCCTTACACACTTGTAGAGTGTAAACTTTATAAGTGTGTAGCTATTGTCACGTGCCTAACTCTTACTTGGGTTTGGGGTGTGACACTAAGTTCAAGATTGGCTAGTAAATAGTGGTGAGATGATTATTTATGCCTTTCTCTTAGGATTTTCTAGTCCTAACAATCAAAAGCATGTGACTTCAAAATCAAGATCATGTGATCAAAAACTATAAACAACTCCCACACAACATGCACAACATAGCTAAAACTAGCAAAATGCAAAAAAAAAAAAAAAGCTCATCCAAGCTAAACAAGGTACACAAGCATGTTATGAAAACAAAATATGGCCAACCTCAACTATAAATCCAAGATATGTAATACAAAACATATCCCTCCTTCCTCTTTTTTGTTTTTGTTTTTGTTTTTATTATTAAAAGAAATAACAAAAGCAACCTAATATGAAATGCATGAATGTAATGCAATACAAATCCAAAAAGCAAAAAAGAAATAAAACATCAAAAGAAGAATGGTCACAAAGAGTATTGAGATGAAGCACAAGGACCATGTTAGAAAGACTCAATTAGATTGAGCCTTTTGCATCCAAAACTTCTTATATGAAACTCTAGCTTTGGAATTATTATCCATATCAGAATGATATGCAACTCCATGATTGGTATAAAGGTTTAAAGCCTTTACCAATTCACCAATAAGTACCATAGGATCTTGTGCTTGAGGCACAAGTACTCTTGGCTTATTTGCTCATTTTGCAGCTTGCAACTTGAAACAGTTTGGGTGAGTATGCCTAGCCTTTCCACAAAAATAACAAACCCACTTGTACATTTTTAGATCCCTTAACACAAGTTGTTTAACCTAATTATTTAGCCAAGTGATTACTTAGATAGATTATTTAGTTCTAGGTTAATACAATAAAATCGTATCATGTAAATAATGTGGAAATATAAAGAACAGTATCACTTGGCTCTGATATCACTTGTACGTTTTTAGACCCTTTAAGATCAACCCTAATCTTCCTAGGAGGGGGTGTAACTTCTACTGATTTGGCAGTCTCACTCTTGGGGGGTTTAGAAGAAGAAACAAAGTTTGTGTAATGAGTTTTAGACACCGAGATGCTATCTACAAAACCTAGACTTGTTTTGTCTTAGGGAGACTTTTGAACACTCAACATATGATCAAGTTTAGAACTAGCAAACCTATTTGTTTATTCTCTAGCAACAGATAATTCTAGTTCTAAGTTCTTAATCTTATCAAGCAACATCAAGTTTTTAGTTTTCACCTTATCAATCAAATTATTTGCATCAAGCAAATTCAGCAACAAGTTTTTCTTTTCAAGTTCAAGGGAGGCAATCTTCTTTAAACCTAAATCTACGATCATTGCATCCTTTGGAGCAACCTTGCATAGCTTATTAAAAGCTTCTTGCAAATCAGAACACTCAAAGAGTTCCCTATCAGAAGGGTTCACTTCAACCACAATACTTTCATCGACTATGGCAGTAGTTGTGAAAGCAATGAAGTTTCCATCCTCATCACTACCAGACTCATAATCAGAAATTTCATCATCACTAAGGGTTACAGCCATAACTTTACCCTTTGACCTCAAGAATATAGTACATTCAGATTTCACATGACCATACCCTTGACAACCAAAACATTGTTGACCTAGAGAATTACTAGAGGTTTAACCAACTTTCTCTTTTAATTTATCAGTATTATTAAATTTAGTTGGTTAATTCCTCTTAAAAATTCCTAGGTTCAGCATTCTTTTTACCTCTTGCCCTTCTGTTGTTGTTTCTAAGAAAGTTTTTAAAGTTCTTAACAAGATAAGCAAACTCTGTAGAAGAGAGTTCATCATCAAATCCATTCCCATCAACATCATTAACTGACTTAAGAGCCATTGATTTGGATTTTTTTGTTTTGGGTAGGTCTAGCTTATAGGACTGGAGAGATCCTAAAAGCTCATCGACAGGGATGGAGTCCACATCCTTGCTTTCAGTAATGACAGTCACTTTGGGTCTAAAGTCCTCAATTAAGGATCTAAGAATCTTCCTAACAATCTTAGGTTGATCATAAATTTCACCAAAATTATAAGCAAAATTAACAATATAATTAAGTTTAGCATTGAATTCATCAAAACACTCATCATCAAACATTCTAATGCTTTCAAATCTAGTAGTTAACTGCTGTAACTTATTAATCTAAACTGCTTTTGTGCCTTCATGCACAGTTTGGACAATATTCCATGCAGTATGAGCAACCTCAACATTTGAGATTCTCTTGAATTCCTTCATAGAAACAGCATTAAAAATAGCATTCATGGCTTTGCAATTAAAAGCGGCTGCCTCTTTTTGAGAAGTTGACCACTCAGTAACAGGAGTAGTTGGTTTCTCCCATCTGTATTCAACGGAATTCCATACTCTCTCATCAATAGATTTCAGGAATGCTTTCATCTTTACTTTCCAGCAAGCATAGTTGTTCCCATCAAAGTGAGGTGGGATCACAAGAGAGTGACCATGTTTCATGACAACAGGGGTCAATGATCAACTCTTAGACCAAAAAATCTAAAAAAACAAGAGCTAACCTACTTTGATACTAGTTGTAAGTTTTTAGACCCCTTAAAACAAGTCGTTTAACCTAGTTATTTAGTAAAGTGATTACTTAGATAAATTATTTAGTTCTAAGTTAACACAATAAAATCATATCATGTAAATAATGCGGAAATATAAAGAACACAATGATATGATAACCTAGGAAAACCTTACCGGTAAAAAACCTGGGGAGGATTTAGCTTAGCTATCCTCAAGTTAAAACAGATCCACTATGAAAGAATTGAAGTTTTTACAATAGAATTTAGACTAGTAGAAAACTTACTACCACGTGACAGCTCTGAGACCACGAACTACTTCTTACCTTGATCTGCAACAACCACAAGTTATCCTACTTGTGACTTTGAGACTCCACTCAAAGGTTTCAGATCTTCTTTAAAGTTCTTTATGCAGCAACTAAAGAGATCATCAAGTTCTTGACGCGAATCTTGATCTTGATAACTCTATGTGTGTGTATGAAGGTAAACATCTCTAGATCTCACAAAGATTCAACACACAACTCTAAAAAAGACTTCTAAAACGTAGCTAAGGTTTTTCCTTTTATACTTGAAGTAAAACACAAAACCCTACACGTCATATGGACTTAGGCTGAATTGGAAATTCTGCAGATAATTAAATCTGCATGAGTTTCGATCGATCGAATCCTGTAGATTTTTTCCAATACTTCTGCAATCACTCGATTCCAATTTTGCAATAAATCACATTTTGAGCAAGCCTAAACCTAGACTCTATGTTTTGATCATGGTTTGCCAACATATTACAAATTGAAGTTCTAATATATTAGTTCCTAAAGTCTTAGAACCTAACATAAATGATTATGGGTATAACAATCTCTAACTCTCAAGTATATTTTCTAGGCTTTTCTCTCTGAAAAACACTCCTTACAATTTATAGGTAATGAGGGTATATATAGTGTGGGTAAAGACTTGGTAAAGCAAAATATAACTTTTTGCAAACAGAGACTTTCGTGGGTCCTTCGTGAGTTGGCCTTACCCGCGAGATAGTCATGAAAAAGGTAGCTTGACACGACTCTTTATCTTCCAGTCATGTGCTCTACATGTAGCTCTTTTCGCGGGTTGCTTCTCGTGAGACAGTCGTGAGCCAGTCGCGAAATTCACTTGATCCACTTTTGAAGTTTGATTCTTCACCGATCTCTCACACTCATTCCTTACAATTAAATCCACATACATATAGGAAAAATGATTGAAGAAATTACAATCAAATTTGGCACGGAATTAAAGGCAACACAAAATAGTTTGAAATCATAACTTTACAGCATGAAGTTGTATTAATACAATTAAATGGATAACAAACTGAGGCAACTAGTATAGTGTAGATATTGCCATTCCATAGGCCGGGCCCCCAATACAATTGGAGCTCTTGATGGGAATTTTTTCTTGTATCTTTGTTGCATGTTTTCCATGGGAATTCTGAATACAACTTATTTTCTTACGAAGGCTACTCTCAGCTTGATTTGATCAATTTTTTTCTTGCGCGCTGTCTCTCCCTTCATTATGGCCTAGCTAATATTGATTGAGGTAGTCCTAGAAGGCCTGGAACACAATATTCAGTTGAACTCTATAACTTATGCTTCTATTTGCCATTTTTTTCTTAATATAAAAAGGCTCTCTCTAACAACTTTAAAAAATTCAGATATGTCAAATGGAAGACAGATTAAGAACAGTAAATGGAAACAAGAATAATGAGAGAACAGGAAGAAAACTCCTTTTAAAGTGAAATTTCAAGCTTTCGGTTATGCGCTTCACCTACTCATTTCTTTTATCTCTTTGAGAGAGAGCGAGAGAACAAGAACTCCATAAATCATTGGTATTCAACCTGATCAACTAAATAATGGCTATATCTTATCAAAGCTAAGCTTGATGACGATCTTTCTTAGAATAAAATTCATCTAATATCATATATCTTTAAGGGTGAAATTTTTTGAAGTTTATTTTCAACATAAACTATCACATTGTCTACCAAAATAGGTTTAAAAAATTACAATAAAACCAATGAAGTCATTAAAACCAAGAAAATGATCCAAAATTTTAGAAAACAGGAGTAAATTTTACAATAAAAATTAATATTAATAAAAAAGAACTTATATCTATAATCACTAAACCAATTGCTCATTCTTTTTTATTTTTTTATTTTTTTTATAATAAAAAAGGTCATTGAACATTTGTTTTGTGTGTGTATGGGGGAGGGGAGGGGGGATTCTTATGTTTGTAAGCCAAACCTTTTAAACTTTTAACAAGTCCCCAAGCTAATTGCAAATTAACAACTCATTTTATTCCCGTAAGTTTCTAACCCATGTCCAATTTAAAACAACCCAGCAAACTAAAACTCGAATATGACCGAATCCCACCCATTCACGAAGCTTAGATCATAAAATTTAAAAAAATTATTCACCCTTTTTCAATTTATGTTGTATACTGAAGTTGTATTATAATTTTTAGGGTAAATGTCACTTTAAATCCTATAGTTTAGGGGCGAAAATGGGCAAATGCCCATTTCGCGCAAAAAAAAGGGGAAATGTCCCATTTCTCAAACTAATTAAGGAAATGCCCCTCTTTTAAAACTTGATTTTCTCAAAATCGAGTTTCAAAAAAAAAAATTTCTGGAGCCCTATAGTGGCGTTTTAAGGAGCCTATAGTGACGTTTTAAGGACCTATAGCGGCGTTTTGTAACTCGAGTTCCATGAACTTGAGTTCCATGCAATTTTGTCTTTTTTTTTTTTTTACCTATAACTCGAGTTCATGGAGCTCGAGTTACAAAACGCCGCTATAGGCTCCTTAAAACATCACTATAGGCTCCTAAAAAAGCCACTATAGGGCTTAACTTGATTTTGAGAAAATCGAGTTTCAAAAGAGGGGCATTTCCCTAATTAGTTTGGGAAATGGGGCATAATGCTTCTTTTTTTTTGTGCGAAAAGGGCATTTGCCAATTTTGGCCATAGTTGAGGGATAGTCTAAAGTAAATCCTATAGTTTCAAAAGTACCAAACTAAACCTTGAACTTTTGAAAGTTAATAAATTAAAATTGGTGTAACATTGATAAGTAAATCTTAGAGTCTGTTTGGCATCAGTTTTTAGCTTTTAGTTTTTATGTATAACTCTTTAAAACCTCATTTTTTTCCCGCATTTTTCCACTTTTTCAAAGTACAAGTATACTTTAGCACACTTTTAGAAAAAAGCTAAACAAGTTATTCCCAAATGGACACTTAATTGTCAAGACTGTCAAGTGAGAGAAAATATTTTTTTTAAAAGAAAAGATATCTATTAACTAGATTCAAACACTAATTTCCTATTTCCAAACTCTACAAGGAAACCAACCATGCAACCACGGTCACTACAAGAAATTAGGGCTATTTTGGCGGGCTAGAAGTGCTGCTAAAGCCCAAAAAAGCACCGCTAAAGTACATATGACCTTTAGCGGCGGGTGCTATTGCGGCGCTTCCTCCCGTCATTGTTGTAGTGCCGCTGTAGCTCTATTGTGGTGGTAACAAAAAACGCCGCTATAAATGCACCTTTTAGTGGCGGTTTTGGTTTATTGCGGTGGGCAGAAAACCACCGCCATATGAGATTAAAATTCGTATCAATTGACTTTTAGCGGCGGGCAAAAAGTGACACTATAGGGAATCAATTAAAGTGGATTAATTGCACTTTTACCAGCGGAGAGAAACGATGCTATATGTGTGAACCTTTAGCGGCGTTTATATGTGTAAACCTTTAGCGATGGGTGATAAGCGCCGCTATAGGGCTTCAATTTATCATAATATGTGCACCTTTAGTGGCGCTTTTTGATCGCCACTATAGGTTCATTTTTTTTTTCAATGGGTTTTAAAACCACTATTTGCTGATAAATTGTTCACAGACCTGTTAGAAAGAACCTGTAATAGTTTTAGCTCTACTAACACAATACCACAAATGTAACTAATTAACAACACCACAAATGTTTCCAAACTAAAGTAATATTAACATAGAAATATATTATCAAATACATATAACATTGTCAATAACCATCATCATAAGATTAACAAAAAATTATGTAGTCCTTTGAATAAAACAACCGCTCAAATTAAGCTAATACTATAATCAAAGTTCCAAAGTGTTTAAAAATATCCTTCAACACTTGCAAAAAATGTGGTTGTTCTTCAGTAGTTCTTTGTACACAAAAAAGTCCTCGAACTCCAAGATAAAACTTATAAGCTGCTTGGTTGATGGGATGCGGCTGATGATTTTTGGAGAGCTGGAGATTGTTGGACCGGAGGAACATCCTACATACAAATTATAACTACTCAATAAGTGCGTATAAATGGAATAAAATGACAAGAAGATATTACCAAGGCAAAAAATGGGAACAAGTTAAATGAAGACATGTCTCTTATGTTTTAAACCTCTACAATGATATAGCAACTTATGAATGAAAACTAAATTATAAAAAGCAATTCTTAGAATCAGGTGCATGCAAATAAGATTGAACTAAAATTCAATACCAAGATGCATGAACATGATTTTACTATCTTGCTTGCTCAAGAGTTAGAAACATAATTGTGTTTGGAAGCTTCTAGCAGAAGAAAATTAAAGAAGAACCCTCTTTTTATATATATATTTTTTTTTATAAAAAAAAAACTGTAAAATTATAATCTAGTGAACACCAAACCACTAAGACCAAGTCCAAGTTCAATACTAATCTCAACACCAATAGTCTATCAAATTAATCAAAATCTCATAGATTCACAATTCTTTTCAATATACATTCAAAAACACTAAGCCACCTCTAAATCAGACCTAATTATTATTCAAACAATTGGTAAGTACATTCAACTCACATACATTGCCCATTCATTCATTTATTCAAAAGTCTATCTTCTTTCTTTCCATCTAATATATCATTTCATTCTTCATATTCTTACATTTCACTTCTCTCTATCAAAATCCCAACAAACACACACATAAACATTAAAAGTCATTACATACCTGACTGCATTGTGAAGAAATTTATTGCATTTGTTGAAGCATGCGAGCCATTCTTTGCTTCATTTCTTTGAATTGACTAAGTCTTTCCTTCATTTCATCAAAACTTACCAGTTTCTCCTTCATAGTAGCCAAGGAAGCCTTCAGTTGTGCAACTTTATTGTCCCTTGCTTGACTTGATTGTATTTCAATGCTCGTGAGAGCACTCTTTCTCCTTCGACCACTTGGGCTTGGACCAAATCCTACCCCACGAATATGACCTTTGAGCTCCTTGGCGCATAACATGGTGAATGAAATCCCTCAGATTTATTGTTGAAGCAGCCTAAACACAAGGTGACAGAATTCTGTAACTCAAGAAGTCCAACCTATAGCTTTTATATTTGTGAGCTTCAAACGGTTCCCAAGAACATGAAACAAATATTGAATTTGCACAAACTTCTAGTTTACTCAATTTATTGTTGACATGGAAACAAGTATCATGCAAACAAAGGGTGTAAGAGACCAAAACCTTAAAATAGTTAGAGATGGGAACGTAGACATTGATATATGGAGAATTTCGTCAAACAATGCCATGTAAGCACAACATGACACGTCATTACAAAAAAGGACAACCTAATGAAAATATAACAGCATTCCCCCCCACTCCTTAGATACAATCCATCTTAGGATGAACAAGGACTAGAGGACTGAGCGCCATATCCAAGAACTGTTATACACATTGTGGGATCAACAGTTACATGCCCAAAATCACTCTGAGTTATATTCCCATTATGATCATGATATGGCAGCTAAAATCAAGGAAACTTCACTAACTTAAGCATCAGTGTAATTAGACCACGGCCATATTGGTACCTGTCTAAGCTTTCTTCGTCCTTGTAGGTATCCTATTGGCTAGTCTACCATCTAATTGTTGATTACCATCAGCCATATATCTGTTTCTTTCTGAAGTCTCTACTAAACATATAATGTTCTTTTTGCTTTTTTTTTTTTTTTTGGGTTTTGGTTTGGGGAGGTGGGGCTGACCACATAATATGATAACATCTTCATGATATGCACAATTTTGAGGTAAATGAAGTTTCATTCTTTAACAAGTAATCCGAGGAGTACTGGACTTCCATGTTGTGTGCATGTGTGCATTTAGAAGCGAATGACTTGCCAAAATTTTAATGCAAGAAAAAAAAAAGTTTGGCATTGATAAGGGTATTCTTGAAAAATGATTTATTATGTATCGTACCAAGAAGCTGACAGTATCTACGGACCCATCAACTTCATGGATATAAATAGAGGACCGAAAGCAATGACAATGCAAGCGACAACCCCACCGTGATATCTGACGGATGCCTCCATAAGCCAACGGGGATCCTTGGACAAAGCAAGTAGCCGACGGGTTGGAGAGGCCGATGGGTCTAGCATATCTTAACTTGCACTCCACGGATATCTATGCATAGAAACATCTTGGAAAACATGCAAGATAATGAACGTATCTTTTTTATAGCAGCCTAAAATCTTGGAAACCCTAGAGCGCTAGACCCTCCCGTAAGGAAAGATCCCCACTTCGAAGGGATCTCATTCACTATTCACTACTATATAAGCGCCCAGCCTCCCATTTTCTCAAGTATGTAGAAAATCCCTAGCTCTTTCACTATAGAGTTCTTAGAGATTTCTCATTCACTAACTTGACCTTTGGAGGGTTCTTGGCCGCTACCATACCAGTGCCTTCTGTTTGGTCCATTTGTTCTTATTTTGCAAGTACCCATTTTAGTGCTTTGGAGCCTGCAGCTCACTGATGATTTCAACCCATCATCAGTTGGCACCGTCTGTGGGAAACATCACAATCACGATGTGATTAGTTGTACCATTGTTTTTGAGACGAAAGAGTTGCATGGCCTAGACGCGTTCAATGGCTACCATTAACCAGGAAATGAGGAATCCACCTAACGCCTTGGAAAGGCAAGTGCAAACCTTGGCTGCTGCGGTAGAACGACTCACCCAACGTAACCAGGAGTTGGAACAACAGTTGAACCAGAGGAACAAGTGACGCCATGAATGTCCATGTGACGAGCGGGACGCTGACGAGCAAAATGGTAGTCACCTACCTACCGGGGGCAGGCAAGAGAGGGAAGACTAGGAAGAGAGTAACATCCCTAGTAGAAGGGATGGTCTGGAAGACACTAACCGTCCCTCTAAAATAGAAGTCAGTGTGATGCGTATATCCCAGGATATGCAGATGATGAGGGAGAAGATGGACATGATGATGAATGCCATGAGGGGATGAGTATCTACCAACTTGGATGAGCTGGTCCATCAGATTGAGTCCCCTCATTCACCACCGAGGTGACATCCTTCCCCCTCTCAGCAAAGTTTCAGATGCCACAAGTAGAAACATATGACGGGTCGAAGGACCCACTCGACCATCTAGAGTCATTCAAAACCCTCATGCACTTGCAAGGAGCTCCAGATAAGATTATGTGTAGGGCCTTCCCTACCACGCTGAAGGGGCCAATAAGGGTGTGGTTCAACAAGCTTACCCCAGAGTGGCCACTTTGTTACACACTTCATCGGAGGACAAAGATACATACAATCCTCCGCGGCCATACTAAACATTAAGCAATGGGAAGACGAAAGCCTGAGGTTGTATATGACCCATTTCAACAAGGAGGCAAACTTGATATATGAGGCCGACAACAAAGTCCTCGTTACCGCTTTCACTAGTGGGCTAAAGCGAGAGAGTTTCTCTTCTCCATCTACAAGAACGACCAAAAAAAAATGGTTGAGTCACTATACAAAGCCACAAAATATATGAATGTTGAAGATGCGATGATAGCCCAAGGAGATGGGCCAAGGAAGAGAGAAAGGCAGGATAACCCCTGCCTGGACGGAGGAATGAATTCAGCTCGAATGAATGACAGAAGGGATGACAGGAGATCAAGACCCTCATTAGGGAGAACAAATTTCACTTCTTTGAACACCCTACGAGAACAAGTCCTCATGCAGATAAGGGACGACGTGACGTTAACTTGACCGGATAAGCTGAAGGGCAACCCAAACAAAAAACTCAAGAACAAATACTGATGTTTCCACCAGGACCATAAACACAACACTTATGAATGCTATGATCTCACGTAGCAGATCAAGGCCTTCAATCAAATAAGGGAAGTTGTAGCGGTTCGTCAAGAATGGGGAAAACTCGCCAAGGGACCTTAAGCCCAACCGATGGGTTAAGGAGAGGCCTAAAGCCCTACTCAAAGAGATAAGGGTGATAGTAGAGGGGAGCACCATGGTGGGATCATCTAAAAACGCGAGGAAGATGCGCCTGCGCATGGTGCAAAGTGTCCAGATCTCTAGACAACCTCCTAAAGTGACTAAACTTGACAACCCTGCCATCAGCTTAATAGAGAAAGATGCTAGGCGATTGCACCACCCATATAACGATGCCCTCGTCATTAACTTGTCCATTGCAGAGTTCAATACCCGACGGGTGCTAGTAGATAATGGGAGCTCAGCAAATATCCTCTATTACCTTGCATTCCAGCAAATGAGGGTAGACCGAGAGTATCTCCTACCTTTTGATACACCATTGGTGGGATTTGGTGGCACCAAAGTCTTCCCCTTAAGGAATATTACTCTACCAGTAACCATCGGGACGTACCCTCAGCAACTCACCAGGGAGGTTAATTTTCTTGTCTTTGATTGCTCCTCCTCCGCGAATGTTATGTAGCCATGATGGAATGGATGACCACCTATAGGCATTGAGTATCGAAGAAAGGAAGGTAGCCATAGAGCCAACAGAGGACTTAAAGGAAGTCTCCTTGGATGACAATGTTCCAGGCCAAACCACTTGTATCAGCACCTATGTCAACCTTTTAGTTTGTAGAGAGCTCGCCCTCTTCCTAAAAAGCAATTCGGACATCTTCGCTTGGAGCCACGAGGACATGCTTGGGATCAGTCTGAATACTATGGTTCACAAGCTTAATGTATGCCTATCCTTCCCCTTAGTCCAACAGAAGAAAAGGGTCTTCGCTTAAGAAAGGGACAAAGCCATAGCCGAAGAGGTACGCAAGCCACTGGAGGCAGATTTCATTAGGGAAGTCTACTACCCCGAATGGTTGGCCAACGTGGTCATGGTAAAAAAGGCAAACGGTAAGTAAAGAATGTGCGTGGACTTCACCGACCTGAACAAAGCATGCCTGAAGGATAGTTGTCCACTTCCATGTATCAACCTCCTCGTGGACTCTATGGCTGGTAACTAGTTGCTAACTTTCATGGATGCCTATTTCGGATACAATCAGATCAGGTTAGATGAAGCAAACCAAATGAAGACCTTATATATCACAAGCCAAAGACTCTTCTGCTACAAAGTCATGTCGTTTAAGTTAAGGAATGTGGGAGTGACATACCAAAGGCTCGTAAACAAGATGTTCACCCGACAAATAGGGCGAAAGTGGAACTATACATGTGCGACATGCTCGTGAAAAGCGCGAAGGAGGCTAACCACTTAGACAACCTTTGTGAAACGTTTGACACTCTTCGCCTCCATGACATGAAGCTTAATCCCAAAAAATGTGTATTTGGTGTGACATCAGGAAAATTCTTGGGCTTTATGGTATCGCAGCGTGGTGTAGAGGCCAATCCCGACAAAGTTCAAGCGATAATATAGATGGACCTTCCAAAGAACATCAAAGAGGTGCAGAGCTTAAACGGTAGAGTTACAACCCTTAATAGGTTCGTCTCCAGAGCACAGATAAGTGTCTACCCTTCTTCAAAGTACTACGGAAGGCTTTTGAGTGGACTGATGAGTGCCAAAAGGCTTTCGAAGAGCTGAAGACAGACCTCAAGTCTCCCCTATTGCTCAGCCCATCCAAACCTGGTGAAGAACTCTCCTACTACCTAGCCATATCCTAGATGGCCATCAGTTCTGCTTTGGTATGGGAGGAAGACTGATTGTAGTTGCCTATCTACTACATTAGCCGAGCGTTGCAAGGAGCCGAATAACGATACCCCCCAATGGAAAAGCTGGCCTTTGTACTGATTATGGCTGCATGGAAACTCAGGCTGTACTTCCAAGAACATACCATAGTGGACTAAACTGACAAGCCACTGCGGAGGATAATGAATAACCTGAAAGTGGCAGGACGACTAGTCCTATAGGCAATAGAGCTCGGCGAGTTCGACATCCAATACCGACCCCAAACCACAATCAAAGCACAGGCGCTAGTTGATTTCATTGGAGAGTTCATGACAGGGGGAGTTGAAGAAGGGGAACCAACGACATGGATGGTATGGATAGACAGATCATCTAATCAACGGGCAAGAGGAGCTGGGATCCTACTACGGACACCAAAAGGAGATACAATAGAGTGTGCGGTCTGCCTCCAATTCTCAACAACTAACAACGAGGCAGAGTACGAGGCGGTCCTCTCAAGCATCGACTTGGCTAAAGCAGCGAGGGCCATGTCAGCATTCGTGCATTGTGACTAGCAGGTTGTGGTCGAGCACATCAACGACGATTATGAGGAAAAAGGGAGAAAGGATGAAGAAATATCTGAGCATGGTCAATAGCAAGACAGGTGATGGATTTTCAGTCAAGTTTATACAGATCCCAAGGAAAGAAAATGAGCAAGCAGACTGTCTGGCCAAAGCTACATCCATGGAGTGTATAGACACCACTAATAAGGTATTATCCTTCGTTTAATATATGGGAACCACTCGGGGGCACGCTCACTTGTTCACAAGCTAATACGGGCTGGATACTATTGGCCCACTATGCAGAAAGATGCCCAGTCCTACGTAAGGCCGTGTCACAAGTGCCAACGATTCTGCAATATTATACGACAACCAATGGAGGAACTTACACCAATGAGCGCCTTTGGTCCTTTCGCCTAGTGGGGGTTGGATATAGTGGGGCCTTTCTGTATCGTTGCGCGACAACTTAAGTTCCTCGTTATAGGGATCAACTACTTCACCAAATGGGTCGACGCAGAACCATTGGCCACTATCACAGAGAGAAATGTTCAAAGTTTTGTTTAGAAGAGCATTATTTGTCGCCTTGGAATCCCTAAGATCTTTGTCTTTGACAATGGTAAGCAATTTGACAATGATGCAATCAGATACTTTTGCCAATAGTCGGGAATCAAGAACCACTACTCCTCTCCCACTCACCACCAAGCCAACGGATAGGTCGAAGTCATAAACCGATCCTTGCTCAAAATGATTAAGACTTGCATTGAGGCGAGAAAGGGTGTATGGCCAGATGAGTTACCTAGTGTCCTATGGGTGTAGAAAACAATGACTCACACACCTACAGGAGAGACACCTGTCCGCCTCGCATACGGGCACAAAGTCAGAGTAATGTCAGAACAAAGGAGGGCTTGTTATTAGAATCTGATGGCAAAGCACTACAACACCAAGGTTAGTCCTCGTCGTTTTCAGGTCGGGGACCTGGTCCTAAGAAAGGTAACAACGGCCACCAGAGATCCTTCATAAGGTAAGGTGGGCCCCAATTGGGAGGGACCCTACAAGATCATCGACTTACAAAGGAAGGGGGCTTACTACTTGGAAACCCTCAACGGGCAGAAGCTCCATCACCCGTGGAACACCGAGCACTTGAGGAAGTACTACCAGTATTAGTCAGATGCAACTTATTTTATCATTTTCTTTTCATTTTTCCATTTTTATGTTGAACGTTGAATGTTAAAAGATGTTAGGGTGTTGAGTTTCTTTTTGAATCTTTCTATTATTAATATTACTTGGATGAATTATCAAAAATAAAGCTCTAACCTCTACCCTTAAAAAATTCTTCTAAGTTCTACCCAAAGGGTGGACGGGTGACCAAGGATACAGACGGGTACCTGATCCTCAAAATTCTTCTAAGTCCTACTTATGGGGTGGATGAGTGACCAAGGATACCAATGGGTACCCAATCTTTAAAAATTCTTCTATGTCCTACCTACGGGGTGGACGGGTGATCAAGGATATTGATGGGTACCTGGTGCTAAAAATTCTTCTAAGTCCTACCTATAGGGTGGATGGGTGACCAAGGATACCAACGAGTACTTGGTCTTTGAAAATTCTTCTATGTCCTACCTACGGAGTGGACAGGTGACCAAGAATACTGGCGGGTACCTGGTCTTTAAAAATTCTCCTAAGCCCTACCTATGGGGTGGATTTATGGCCATAGACACCAGCAAGTATCTCAAAAATCTAAGTCCTACTTGCTAGGTGGACGAACAAACACCTGTTTTAATTTCACCAAATCCTACCTATGAGATGGATGGACGAATGCCTTGTAAGGATTTTCCAAGCTCTACGGGATGGACGGATGGAGCAAAATATTAATGTGACGGGGGCACATTCCCAATCAACCAATAAAATAAAATAACAAGTGCAAGCAACGGATAAAAGCAATAGATAAAAGCCCCGAAGGGTAAAATATTTTACATAAAAGCCCAAAAAACCAAAGGGGCACTCACTATTGTTTGGTAAATGAACTTAAAGGGGAAATAATTAAAAACAACTTAGAAAAGAGGATGGGGAAATCAAGATGGAGGAGCATCAGAGGACATCAAGTTCATAGAAGTCAGGCCATCTCCAGACGATGGATTCGCAGTTGACGGGGCTATAGGGGCGTTAGGGCCCTAGAGGGCAGAATGACCAAGGACCGCATCGTCATCCTTCGCCTCTTACTCTACCATGTGAACGAAGTCATCGGTCTCATTGCTGGTTGCATCATCCCTTCCGGGTGATTGTAGCACGATCTCATCAATGGTGATCTTGGACTAGTCCAGATCAGGGTACGATGCCCTCTGGGTGTTTGCGGCACATATTGTACCAAGAAGCCGACGGTATCTACGAACCCGTCAGCTTCATGGATATAAACAAAGGATGAAAGCGACAACAACGCAAGCAATGACCCCATCGTGATACTCGATGAACGCCTCCATAAGTAGACGGGGGATCCTTGGAAGAACCAAGTAGCCGATAGGTTGGAGAGGCCAACAGGTCCAGCATATCTTAACTTGCACTCCTCGGATATCTATGCATGGAAACATCTTGGAAAATATGCAAGATAATGCCCGTATCTTTTTTATATGGAAATGCACCCTAAAATATTGGAAACCTTAGAGAGCCATACCCTCCCAGCAAGGAAAGATCCCCACTTCGAAGGGATCTCATTCACCATTCACTACTATATAAGCACTCGGCCTCCCCTTTTGTCAAGTACGTAGAAAATCCCTAGCTCTCTCACTATAGAGTTCTTAGAGATTTCTCATTCACTAACTTTACCTTTGGAGGGTTTTTGGCTGATACCACACCAGTGCCTTCTGTTTGGTCCATTTGTTCTTATTCTGCAAGTACCCATTTGAGTGCTTTGAAGCCTACAACTCACTGGCGATTTCAGCCCATCATCAGGCATCTATATAAATCCACTTACGTGAATGTGTGAAATGAAATATGTAGAATTTCAGGTTTAGAAAACATTAAATTTATTATGTATATGATTTAAACAATGCAAAGTATAAATCAAAGAGTGAAATCAAAGAGAAGACATTCCAATATGTGACCAACTTCTTAGTGTCTAAATTTTAATTTTCCATTTACTTCCTATACTGTAAACATGGGGAAAGTGAATCAATACCTACCCTTATTCCTTATTGCCTCTTGTTTGTTTTTCATTTCACATTCTCAAACTATTTCTAATACTTCCTCCCAAACTAGAGATGTCTTAAATGAAAGATAGCTCATGTACTTTCAATTTGAAATTTCAAACCCTTGAAGAAGAAGCTTAAAGTAGTCAGGCAATTCTGTTTCCCAAGGTTGTAGTTCTCAAGTTACAGTTTACAACCCCAGAATTAATGTTGGAATCTTTAATGATGGGTGGTAAAAATTCTTTGTACTTTATAAATCAGGGCAGACACCCTAAGACAACCTAATAAGGGAAGCAAGAATGAATATGCAAGGGAAATAAAATTCTAAATGTAACAGACCAAGTTATTGGTCTCACTCACTCGTTCACTGCTCCCTTTTGCTTTCTCCAGCCCCCACCCTCCCCACCCTTCCTCTCAAAACTCACTCTTTACTCATATCTCCTTCTCAAAACCAAAGTGGCTTTTTTCCCTTACAAAAGCCAAAGTGACAGTACAATTCTTTATTTGAAACAAATCCATTTCTTGATTCATATTACATTTTTACAAATTTAAGATAATGAATGTAACTTCATTTAAAACTATGATTGAATTTAGAAAATAAAATCTTAAAATTGAAACAAACAAAGTGGAAAAGACTTGAAATTGTTCTGAAATATTCAGATTACCAAAAAATGAGTTTGGCTAAGGTCTATACATAGATGCACATCTTCCCCCAACAAATAACCAAAAAATAGAGATATATTCTTTTTTCTTATATTAAAGAGAGAGAGAGAGAGAAACATACCACTGCATCATTAGTATACCAATGCTCAACAAGAACATCCCAATCTTCTAGTATGCATCCCTTAGTCAGTTGTTCTTCACCCGTACTTTGTTTCTTGAATGCAGTATATAATGCTTGCTTTTCAGCCTACACTTGTGATCCCTCCAAGCCTTCTCAAATTTCTATAAGGTAAATGTCTTCAGAGCCGCATATGTAGTAAGATTAACAGGGATGGAGTATTTTCTCTATAATTAAATAGTCGAGTTATCAAATTGCAAATTTTTTCGTGCTAAAATACTTATGTATAACCTAGTACAAAATGTCATAATTACAAGTATTATAACTTCTTTAAGACCTCTACAACACGCCAACACCTTTCTTTAAGTTCTTCATGATGGAAAATAACATGTTTGTATCGCATACAAAACATACACAGCAGAAAAATAATGGATCTACTTCATTTATAAATGTTAACATGTACTATATAAGTTTCAGAATTTAAGAACAAGAGAGTGTACCATGGAGCGGTGAATTTCAAAACTGAAGATTAGGAGCACTTGGGAACACTTTCAATCTTCACTCCAATCCACTAACGCCCAAGATGTGTGGTCTCTCAATCAGTTTTCAAAGGGAGAATGTCAAAATTTCTAACACTTCATACACACTATTTTCACAATAGTGTTATTTCTCTTCATCCTAAAAATTTTGTATGTTTCTCCCTTTGTATCTAACTGATTATCTAATTGGGCTAGCCTTTTGGGCCTTTCCAATTGGGCTTAAGTATGTGGCCTGGAGTGGGACCAAAATGGACCAATAAGACACTAGCTCCAATGGGCCTTGGGCTTTTTTGTCAACTCTTGACAAGTCCAAAGTTACCATTAATTATATTTAATATCACTATATAAATATAATTGCATTCTAGGCCTTATTAATAAATTATATCCTAAGACTCTATTGTACATGCAACCCTTTCATAAAATATTCGTAGTAATACAAAGTCATGAATGTAGGCTGCCACTTTGTAGATTACTACATCTCAATTCCTTGAGTACCCGATTTAATCCTCTAAGTTATTCATCATATATTTATAAAATCCAATTCCATAAATATATACTTTAGTAACTCCTTACTAAAGTGGTTAGGCCTAACTCTCTGAATAACCAAATCTATTAAACTTATCCCAAGGGAATATTTTGTATCTCCGTTAAGAGACTATGAATTTCATCTTGAGAATATATGTTCCATCAACACTAAATGTAATTGCCCAACATACTAGGGTTTTGACCGTTAATTTAGATCTCACTCCTGATATATCAAAGCAACCTAGACCTTATGATCAAGTCCATTATTCTCTCAAGATTAAAAGTTCATATAAATAGAAGTCGTAAGATTTATTATTCAATTGACAGTGGTTAGGGGAATAATAAATCTCACAGCGGTTCAGCTCAATTGTCTTAACTCGTAAGACATATCAACATAGCAACTAGAAATCTCTATTTCCATGATCAAGACAAATCATCTTAGTTGATATGTTATAGTCTTCGCAGATGAAATGCCCAATTTCATCACCGACTACGAACTAAAATTCCGAGTTTACAAAGAACTTGTGATTTATATCTTCTGTAACTAAATCACATATTATGCATCTCATGGACTATATGGTAATGTCCGAATATTCATGTTACCATTATTTTAGATAATAATAAAACAAATTTATTAAGCACAACATTAAGTCATACATAGCATCATACAAATAGGATTTAAGGGCACAAATCCTAACACTTCGGGCATATCCTTCCAATTCAGATATCTAATTGGGCACATGTGGGTTTTCGCATAATCGTACTCAAGAAGCCAGTGAAAGTCCTTGCCCCATCATGAACCGGCTGATGCGTACTATTTCGTGGCAACTCAATTTCTTGGTCATCGGGAAGATCCCAAATATCCAAGTACTTGCTTGGCCTACGAGTGGCACATACATGTGGCTACACATCTGAAATTTAAAGGAGACAATATCTTTAATTTTAAGCCAAAACTAGTAGGCAATTGATAGAACTCAGAAGAAACAAGCATGGAAGTGTAGATTAGTAAGCTGACTGAGAAACAAAAAATGTGATAAAATGGAGAACAATAACATGGTGCTAGCATCCTAAATTAGAAGAAAAACTTAAAATTTCATATTAGAGGTATTTTGGAAGTTGTTTAGTGTGGAATTTAGCAGTCCCTCAGTTATAATTTTTTTTTTCAATCTTAGTTTTATCAAGTTTTGTCAAATTCTCATTCTCATTTTAACTCAAGTTGGGTCCTGTTAGTATGCAATTTCTTGTGTGTGTTTCTCATGGTGTACCCATAAGACTTCTATTTTCACAAAATCCTTATGCTAATGGCAATAAGATTTCAATGAATGATATTCAACCGACATCAGTCCCAAAAAAATAAAAATAAAAGGCTATATGGAGGCACAACTTCCTAGCCTCTACCTCCATTCCATTACCCAACAATTTCTTTAGCCAATCTTTTATGCTTATTTCTAAAAGAAGTCACAAGTAGAATTTGAATTTGAACAAGTATATTCAACGCGTATTCCTAAAAGAATTTTTAAGTTATCAAACTAACAGCAATTGTTCATATAAGCTCATATCATGCATAGAAGCTTCATGCATTTCTTGGTTCGTTTCTTGATCCGCATCTTGTGTAGAAACTCCTTCCAAGGTTACGCTCTTGAAACGCATGCACAAATTTGCCTTTCGCCTTACAATTTCAACTGAAGACTCCCGCACCACTATGTCAAAAGACACCCAAAAGAAAATGATGGTAAATCTGGATAAGGATTACTTGTCAAGAAATATATACACGTATATATAGCTATGAGGCAGACAAATTAGAATCAATGTCGGCAATATTGCAGGACAAAACTGAAAAAACTGAATTAACCAATCATTATACAAGGTTTTTTTAGTACTTTTCTTCATTTCTCTCTCTCTTTTAATTCCCCCTGGCCCCCGCGTTGCGCGTCATGCAATTGCTTTTTTTTTGGATTTGTTACGTTGGTGTCCTAATTGGAAGGATTAGAGAAAGACCGAGATTATCACTGTACTTATTTTATATGTTTTCTGCATTATTATATCACAAGTAGGGATGGTATGCCTGGTATGTGATGCACTACCATGTTCTCATTGCTGATAAAGGGTTTTTGTTTTTAATATTATTTTAAAGTTTAAATTTTAAAATACTGATGAGTATGTCATGTGAGGTGGCACTAATTTTCTTTTATACTTATCTGTTGTAGTCAACTTGGCATATGCATATTGGCCAAAGGGGAATTTTGTCGCAGCTTTGAACTGTTTGGTATGTGCACTATTTACTATCAATTCAGAGTACACAGTTCTAATTGTACTAAATGTCACTAGCTCTTACATAGCTCAATTATACTTAACAAAATCTTGTGCATTGAGGTTTATAGTTAGATTAAATGCAAGCCATTCTGAAATTCATTGCCTATTTCAGTATGCTTTCTGTGTTCTTCATAATTGAAAAACTATACATATCCTATTGCTGCAATTTCATGAACTTTGGAGAACAATGCCATCATTATACCACTTTGCAAAATAAATTAGGGTTATATTGTTGTCTCTTTGGCAATGTCTAATTGTGATTGTATACAATAAGAAATAATCAAGTTGTAATAGACCTTGTCAAATAGTTGAATAAAGCCCAAGTGATCTCCAGGAATTTTTCAAAATTTAGCAAAGGTGAGTGAAGAAATCGAAGAGTGATTGTTGACTGGAAGTTATCCCTTTTATGTTTTACAAAGGTTGCAGTAATGGCAGGTTAAAGGGGTAATTATTTTTTCATATTTTTTGATAAGTAAATGGCTAAAGTGGCCTTTATGGAAGAGTAAAAATGTTTTTGCCCTGAAAGGGGGAGTGGGGTTTTTGCATTGTACAAAAACATTAATATATATTGTATAAAAATAAAGCCATCAATTGAAATACCTTGGAAACACAAAAAGAGAGGTGAAAAAGGATAAACACTAAAAGTTTTAAAGTGCCATGAGACTTTTTTTTAGCTAAATAAGTGCTGTGATTCTATGAATATTGCTTCTTTTGGGAAAATGCCTTGCTGGGTTGGTATAGGCAAGTAAAGGGCTGAGTCCGCTTGATGCTTGCCATAGGGATAGGTATAGAGAAAACCTCCAATCCTTATCTATTGGGGAAGGCAGATATTGAGAAAGGAGAGAAACAAAATAAGGAATTTTTTTTTTTTTTTAGATGGAGTGGTACAGCAAGTACACTCTGAACAGAGGTAGTGGCCAGGCAACGAACATGTTAGTGGGCAATCCTAGAGAAATGCCCACAAGAAACCAAAAATAGTTAGTAAAGCCTTAGGGACAAAAGGGAGAAATTCCATAGAATCAAGCAGTATAAAAGGAAGATAGGTAACCATGAATAGGGGAATAGGTATGGAGAGAAGAGTAAGAAAGAAACTAAGAATCAGAGAACAAAAGAAAATTCAGTGGTAAAAAGGAAGAGAGAAAACATGGCAGAAATAGAGGCATGCATCAGTAGACCATCTTTTCTCTCCCTCTTGACATTCCCATTCTCTAAAACTCTACAAATTGGAATTCAAAACCATTTAGGTCATTTCCCCAGCACGAGTAATTTCAATGGCAGAAACCTATAATGAGATTATCTGTGTTGGTGTTTGATTCCCTTCTTGGACATGTTCCTGCTGAATGATCCAACCCAAGATTGGGAAAGAAGGCCATCTCTATTATACTTGCTTAGAATCGTCATCACCACTCTATAGTGGCACCTTTTAACTTGTTTGACGTTCTCATGGTTATTCATTTTGTTTTAGTTATTTACGTTTTTTAGTTATTCTGTTGTGATTTCCTCATTTCTATTTGCTATATCAGTTGTATTGCTTTAACCTCGTCTATTTTATTTGCAATATTAGTTGTTTTGTTATAGTTTCACTTAGTATACTGTCTTATAGAAGTCATTCTGCTGTAGTATCTTTTGTTGTGCTAGCTGTGACAGTTATTTTGCCACGACTATACCTGCTGTGCCTAGCCTATCGTACCATCACAAGTTGTCTCAATATTGGGCATGCTTGGCTTGCGTACAAGTTGGCCTGTGGTATAATTTCCACGAGGCTAGTCCCAACTCCCTTACCCACTAACTCATGGGCCTTGGTGGCAATCAATAGTGATGAGTCAAAAATTTATCATCGTTACTAAGCAGAGATCGTCATTGACTCAAAGAAGACGCCACACATTTATTACGCTCATTAACGACAAAACGTGACAGACGGAGTAACGGTTATAGAATGAGCTGTGAACTTCAGAAAAAGATTTTGTAATGCACTAGCCGTTGAACATAAATACAACAATTCATTGCCCATTGATTAGTTACATAACTATAAAAGAGAAGGTAACAGAAGTTAAAGGTACACAAAAATACTCTACGAAATCACTCTCTACTAATTTTCTCTCTAGAATCTTTCTCCCTTACTAACTTAAGCATTGGAGGCGGTTTGGCTGACACCACATCGGCATGTTACTCTTCCACCCAGTTCATTTTGTAGGTTTCTCATCTACAGAGACGACCCCATTCACAGCATCGTTCATCCGCTACGACAAGGAGCTCAACTGTTGATTTTTTGCATCATCAGTTTGGCGTCGTTTATGGGAACACTAATCATTCAAGCCATCTTTCCTAGTGACAAAAGAGTTCCTCGAAGTACGAGATGGAAGTAGAAACTACACCTCAGCCAGATGTTGTGCAACAACAACAAATCCAAGCCCTTTTAGCTAATGTGGAAGAGCTGACTCGCCAGAACGAAGAATTACGAAAGACAATGGAGTCTCAAAACGCAGAACGTCGGCGAATAGGTGAAAACCTAAACAAAGAAGAATCAAACTCTCAAGCCAATAGGCGTGACAAAACTTCAGGAGAAGATTCCACCGGGGTGGAGAATGAGCTTCGTAGCATGAGGAATGAGATGAATGAACTAAAAAGTGCTATGAAGGACAAAGGAGGAGAGAATCTGGATGGAATGATTTGAAGGACGAATTCACCATTCACTACTAAGGTGCTGAACCATCCCCTCCTGCCAAAACTTTTTCTCCCACAGTTGGAGTCATATGACAGTTCCAAGGATCCCTTTGATTACATTGAATCATTTAAGACACTGATGCTACTGCAGATGACTCCAGATGAGGTAATGTGTAGGGCATTCCCAACAACACTGAATGGAGTAGCCAGGGTTTGGTTCAGCAAGATACCCCTAGGAACTATTGCAGATTTTGAACAACTCTGTAAGGGTTTTATTCGTCATTTCATTGGGGACAAAGACACAAAAGGCCAACGGGCCACCTTCTCAACATTCAACAAGCAGAAGGAGAATCACTAAGACAGTACATCACCCGATTCAATAAGGAGCTGCTGTAGGTAAATGAAGCTGAAGATCAAGTTATCTTAACAACCTTCCAAGCATGGTTGTTGCCAGGAGATTTCTTCTTCTCAATCACTAAAAGTCCACCAAAAACGATTGCGAAATTACTTCGTAAAGCTCAAAAGTACATGAATGCAGAAGATGCAGTGCTCGTAAAAGAAATGAAAGGAAAAAGGAAGAGAGACGAAGGAACAAGCAGCAATCGCGATAAGAAGAAGGAGACATGGAGTGTTGGGTAGACCACGGGGAAAAAGAAGGAACTTCTAGATAGAAAACCCAAGTTTACTTACTTCACTCCTCTAATAATGCCAATTGAGCAGATCCTTATGCAAATAAGAGACGATCCATCCTTGCAATGGTCGAAACCAATTAGCAGTCTAGTAGAAAGGAGAGACAAGAGCAAATACTGCAAGTTCCACTAGGACCACGGGCATCGTACTGATGAGTGCAAACATCTGAAAGATCAGGTGGAGACCTTAATTCGGTAAGGGAAGTTACAGAAGTATGTCAGAAAGACGGAGCCCCACAAGTACTAATGAAAGGATGACCAGGACAGAAGTCTGGAGGTAGGGCTCGCAAACCCCCTGCAGGAGAAATAAAGATGATCACTAGGAAGCGGAACACTGAAGTTCCTAAAAAAGGAACTGGGAAGAGAAATAAACAGCGTCCACTAGTATGACAAGCCTGATATTGTCTTCCAATGAAGATGCCAAAGAATGATGAGCCTGATATTGTCTTCTTAGAAAGAGACGGTCGCAGCATTAGGCAACCCTATGACGATCCATTAGTAATCGTGCTCAGAGTAGAAGAGTTCAACATCCACTGGATGCTCATTGACAATGGAAGCTTAGCAAATATTATCTACTCGCCCGCGTTTCAGCAAATGAAGTTGGATAAGAAAAGGATCAAGCCTTTCACCTCACCTCTAGTAAGCTTCACAGGGGATAGAATCATCCCTAGAGGCATCGTCACTCTAACTGTAATTGCAGGAACTTATCCAACACAGGTCACCAAGAATATTGATTTCCTCATAGTTGATTATCCTTCAACAAACAACATCATCTTGGGAAGACCTGCGCTCAATATACTAAGAGCAGCAATGTCAACATATTACTTGAAGGTGAAGTTTCCAATAGCCTATGGGGTAGGAGAAATCAAAGGAGACAAATTCTAGCGAGAGAGTGCTATTAAGCTACCTTAGCATTTGGAGAGAACCACACATGGGTGATCAATGAACCAAAGCCCATTCCCAAACCATCCGAAATACCACAAGAAGTTAAGATCATACCAGGAGATTTGACGAAGATATTGAAGATCGGAACAACACTCCCAACTTCAGAGAAAGAGAAAATGGTCTCCTTCTTAAGGGAAAACCAAGATGTTTTCGCCTGGAAACACGAGGATATGCCCCGGATTGATAGGAAGATCATACAACATCTTCTCAATGTCAACCCAGAATGCAAACCCGTGCAATAGAAGTGGAGAGTATCTGCACCAAAATGAAACAAAGCTATGACTGAAGAAGTAGAGAAGCTACTAGAAGCTGACTTCATCAGGGAAGTTTTCTATCCAAATTGGCTAGCAAACGTGGTCATGGTATAGAAGAGCAATGGCAAGTGGAGAATGTGTGTTGACTTTACAAACTTGAACAAGGCCTGCCTAAAAGATAGCTTCCCCTTGCCAAGGATTGATCAACAAGTAGACTTAACTACTAGACACAAGCTTTTGAGTTTCATGGACGCATTTTCTGGATACAACCAGATTCTTATGAACGAAGACGATTAAGAGAAAACCTCGTTCGTTACCAGCCAAAGGTTGTACTTCTACAAAGTTATGCCCTTTGGGTTGAAGAACGCAGGAGCCACCTACCAAAGATTAGTGAACCATATATTCTCTCACCAAATTGGAAGGAATGTGGAGGAGTACGTAGACGATATGCTGGTGAAAAGCAAGGACGAAGCCAATCACTTGGAAGACCAAAAAGAAACTTTCATCACACTATGTAAGTACAATATGAAATTAAACCCTTTTTGCTATTGCTTCAGGAAAATTCTTGGGATTCATGGTGTCCCAATGTGGTATAGAGGCAAATCCAGATAAAGTAAAGGCAATAATCGAGGTTAAGTCACCAAAAACAATGAAGGAGATGCAGAGCTTGGCAGGAAAGGTTGCAACCCTAAACAGATTCGTCTCTAGGGCAACAGACAAGTGCATGCCATTCTTCAAGGTATTGAAAAAAGCCTTTCAGTGGACTGATGAATGCGAAGAAGCCCTTGCCAAGTTAAAGGAGTACTTGATGAAGCTACCTCTAGTAAGCTCCTTAGTGATGGGAGAAAATATGTACCTCTACCAAGCAGTATCCAACACTACAGTAAGTTCGACACTGATTAGAGAAGAATGGAATGTCCAGAAGGTAGTTTATTATACCAGTCAAGCATTCCAAGGAGTAGAGGCGAGCAACCCAAGGATGGAAAAGATAGCTTTCGCATTATTGGTTGCTTCCAGAAAGTTTCGTCCTTATTTCCAAGCATACCCCATTGTCATCATGATAGACCAACCCATAAGAAAGACAATGAACAAGATAAATGCAGTAGGACGACTCATTTAATGGGTGATTGAATTGGGCCAATTTGACATAGAATATCATTCTTGAGCAACAATCGAAGCCCAAGTACTAGCATATTTTATTGTAGAGTTCACTTACCCCTATAAGGAAGAAGAATCTCCTATGGAAACATGGACAGTCCAAACAAATGGATCTGCCACAAAGAAAGTAGAAGGAGCAGGAGTAGTGCTCATATCTCCAGAAAAAAAAAAAAAAAAACATTGAAGTATGCAGTCAGATTGCAGTTCCCAGCAATGAATAACGAGGTAGAATATGAAGCATTTCTAACAGGGCTAAGTCTAGCAAAGGCTCTAGGAGCAAAGAACCTTATCGTCCAAGCTAATTCTTAGCTAACAATTGGACAAGTGAAGGGAGATTATGAAGTCAAAGAAAAAAGGATGCAGAAATACTTGAAGATCATCCAATGACTCTCAAAGCACTTTGACAGTCTAGACTTTATGCAAATCCCTCGAGCCAAAAATGCAGAAGCTGACTTTCTAGCAAGATTGGCCTTATCAGATGATTACAATGCGACCTCCGAACTATGTATAGAGATAAGGGGGCAACCAAGCATAAAAGTTGAGCAAGTTATGAAGATAAATGAACAAGACGAGTTGATGACTCCCATCTCCATTACCTGAAAGAAGGATGTCTCCCTAAAGATAAGATGGAAGCAAGGAAGATGCAGATCAGGGCAGCTCACTTTGTCATTATTGACGACGTGCTTTATAGACGAGGATATTCACTCCTATATCTAAGATGCGCTAGCTCAAAAGAAGCAGATTGTGTACTCCGCGAGATACACGAGGGAATCTGTGGAAATCACGCTAGGGCAAGATCCTTAGTAGGAAAGGTGCTCAGAGTAGGATATTAGTAGCCAACCCTACAGAAAGACGCATACGACATTGTCAGAGCATGCGATAAGTGTTAATGCTTCACAAATGTCCACATGAGACCAGGAGAGATGATGACACCAATATCTTCACCATGGCCCTTTGCCCAATGGGGAATTGATATTATGGGTCCATTCCCTCTAGGGAAGAAGTAACTCAGATTTATGATCGTCGCAATTGATTACTTCACAAAATGGGTAGAAGCAGAACCAGTGACGATGATAACGGGGGCTAAAGTCACAAGCTTTGTGTGAAAAACATCATCTACAGGTTTGGAGTCCCACATGTCATAATATTTGACAATGGAAAGCAATTTGACAATCCCAAGTTTCAAAAATTTCGTCAAGACCTAGGAGTCAAGAATCACTACTCTTCTCCAAGGCACCCTTAAGCCAACGGCCAGATAGAAGTGATGAACAGAACTTGCTCAAAATTATCAAAACTCGGCTTGAGTGGGCAAAGGGGGCATGGCCTGAGGAATTACAGAATGTCCATTGGGCGTATAGGATGACCACTAGAGTTCCAATAGGAGAACACCATTCAGACTGACATTTGGCACTGAGGTCGTCATTCCAATGGAAGTAGGACTGACGAGCTTCCGAGTTAAAACTTATGAAGACCAGAAAAACTAGCAGGAGCTTAACAACAACCTGGACCTAGTTGATGAAGTCAGAGAAAAAGTTATGAAGCAAATGGCCAAGCACAAAGAAGCAATGGCTAGATACTACAACAGAAAGGTTAAGGTAAGAAGGTTCAACACGGGAGACTTTGTCCTTAGAAAGGTATCACAGGAAACAAAGGACCCATCCCAAGGAAAACTGGGACCAACCTGGGAAGGTCCCTATGAAGTTATTCGTCATTCCAGAGAAGGCTCCTAATACCTGAAGTCTTTAGATGGCTAGGAACTTCCTCGACCATGGAACATAGAACACTTGAAAAAATACTACCAGTAAGGAATGCTTTACATTTCAAGTTGCCTAATCTTCATATCAGTATGTATGACAGTCATTACTTTCGTCATTCATAAGATTAATAATACATGAAAGCATTATCCATGCATATTCATCAATGATTATCCATGAGTCAGTTGTTAATGAAAATATGTACAACACTTAGGAGTCGTCCTTGGGAGACATCTCAAGGACCTCCGTCATTAAAAATTCAAAACAAAAGATATTCACGCACACCCAACGACGTCATAGCCATCAAAGTTGTTAATACACAACTACCAAAGTTGACTAAATCAAAGTTGTTTAAACACAACCAATATCATCGTCATTCAAGACAAAGCAAAAAATGGTTAAACTAAAAGACGCTCCAATACCATGACTCTAAGTCACAAGTACAGCGCAACATCATCATTCAAACATGACTCAATAAAAGCTATTCAAACACAGCTAAAAAATGGTAAGCTATTCAAACATAGCTAAAAAATGTTGAGTTGTTCAAACAAAACTAATATCATCATTCAAACATGACTCAATAAAAAGTTGTTCAAACACAACTAAAAAGTGTTAAGTTGTTCAAACACAACTAAGATCGTCATTCAAACATGACTTGATAAAAAAGCTAAAAAATGTTAAGTTGTTTGAATGCAATTGAGATCGTCATTCAAACATGACACAGGAAAAGCTGTTCAAACACAGCTAAGGAACACTAAGTGTGCAGATACAACCAAGGTCGTCATTTAGACACAACTCAATAGAAAGCGGATCAAAACAGAACTAAAGTACTAAGGTGTTTAAACACGATCAGAATTGTCATTCAAACATGATTGTTCCAACATAGCCAGAAACAGAGAGCTATTCAAACATGAGCTAAGTATAAAAAGTTGCACATCGCCATAAAAGGTTGTCCAAGACATTAAAAAGATTTGCTTACTGCAACCAATCTATCTACCATTGTCAAAGTGATTGTTTAATTGCCCAAAACAAGAGCCCAAAGGAATTGTTTAATCGCCCAAAACAACGAGCCCAAAGAGAAATATTGTTCTTGCCTTGCAATAAAAAAAAATAAAGATTACTGCTCTTCAAGGACAGGATTAGCAAGGGTTGTAATCACGACCTCTTCCATCACTCCAACAACGTCTGTGGCCTCCTCTGTCATGTTCTCCATTGTGGCCTCAGAAGCACGATAAGATATAAGCTCTTTCTCAACATCATCCATAACTAGACCAGAGAGATCCAAGTCAGGGTGATGTTTTGCCATCCACTTCCTAAGAAGGTCAAAGCCTTCCACGTCGTACTCGCACACTGCATCGGAGTACTCGTCAAAATCTTTGAAATCCTTCATCGCTGCGACCTCGACCTTCTGCAACTTCAGCTACAGATCACCAATTTGTTTATCCTTTAGCTTGCAGAAGTCTTTCTCCACCTCTAGGCTTTTCTCCAAGGTTACCACACGCTCCTTGTCATTTTCAGCTTCGGTAGTGAGAATAGTAACCTTGTTCTTAAGTATCTCATTCTCAAAGGATAAAAACTTGATCAAAGGCTCAGACGTGGCCACCTTCTTTTCCAAGTCCAAGAGCTTCCCAGAGACAAATAGAGATTCCCCCAAAGCCTACAAAAATCTCCCTTAGTAAAAGTAAAGCAAAAGAAAAAGAAGAAGTAAAGACAACCTATGACACATACTTTCATAAGCTTTTGAATGTGAGACAACATCACCTCGCTGGATGACTTCGCCATCAGAGGACTGAGGTCATCCACAAAAGCGCCTCATGAGCTTTCAAAGCTGTCGCGTCAGCATTGTCCCAAAAGGTAGGAAGGAAGAATTTACCACCAACCTTCTTCTTCTTCCTAACCTTCTCTCTAGCAGAGGCAATAACCTCCAATGACGAAGTGGGAGAGGTAGGGCGCTCAGCAGGCAAGTGGGCCAGAGGGGACGTCATCACAAGTTCTTTCTTAGAGGCATCATCGGCCTTTTTCTTGGACAAGAGACCACTAACGATGCCGCCCTTGGCCTTCTTCTCTTGGGCCTCAGCTAATTTCTGCTTGCTAAATCTAGTCGTTATTCCTGAAAGGACGAAAAAAAATGTTAAAAAAAAAGAAAAAAAAAAAGAAAAGAAACAAGAAGGTAGAAGGAAAGAAGCACTTACTCTTCCTCACAACTTCCAAATTCTTCCAAACCTTAGTGGACGGTTCCGGACCCAAAAAGTGTAAAAATAAAGACTGAGGAGAAACGAGCTTGTCAAAGTCCTTGATGGACTCAAGATACTCCTTCACTCTTTCAACACGACACTGGTACCTCTTCTTCAAACGAGGACGTTGGGAAACTGGAAACAAAAACACAAATAAGTAACCTATCGTCGCCACTCATAAAGGAAAGGAAAAACCACAGAAAGACGAGAAGGACGCACCAAACATGGGAACTCCCCAACTACAAAAAAACTTGGGGGCTTCGTCCAGGTCCTCATCAAGGATGAACTCCCAACCATGTCTAGAAACAAAAAAAAGAAATTCAGCTTCCAATTTCGGAGAGACGATGGGTAGCCAAGTATTAACCTAGAAGCCCTATCCCACAACTTAAACTCATAATAGCCATGGTCCTTTGATTTTCTCAGACGATAAAAGTGAAGAAATTCTTCCCTTCTAATTGATGGAAATATGCATGTACGCAGCGGAAAAATAACGGATCTACTTCGTTCATAAAAGTTAACATGTACTATATAAGTTTCAGAATTTGAGAACAAGAGAGTGTACATTGGAGTGAAGAATTTCAAAATTTTCCAGATCAGAAGCACTTGGGAACACTTTCAATCTTCACTTTAATTCCGCAAACGCCCAAGATGTGTGGTCTCTCAATCAGTTCCAAAGGGAGAATGTTAAAAAATGTCTAGCACTTCTTACACTACTTCGCAATAGTGTTCTTACCATTCTCTTCAAAAATTTTGTATGTTTCTCCCTTTGTATCTAACTGATTATCTAATTGGGCTGGCCTTTTGAGCTTTTCCAATTGGGCTTAAGTGTGTGGCTTGGAGTGAGACCAAAAGGGACCAATAAGGCATTAGCTCCAATGGGCCTTGGGCTTTTCTGTTAACTCTTGACAAGTCCAAAGTTACCATTAACTATATTTAATACCACTATATAAATATAGTTGCACTCTAGGCCTTATTTATAAATTATATCCCAAGACTTTATTATACATGCAACCCTTTCATAAAATATTCATAATAACACAAAGTCATGAATGTAGACTGCCACTTTGTAAATTACTACATCTTATCCTTGATTACCCAGTTTAATCCTTTAAGTTATTCATCATATATTCATGAAATCCAATTTCATAAATCTATACTTTAGTAACAATTTACTAAAGTAGTTAGGCCTAACATTCTGAATAACAAACCCATTAAATTTATCTCAAGAGAATACTTTGTATTTTCCTTAAGAAACTATGAATTCCATCTTGGAAATATATGTTTCATCAACACTAAATGTGGTTTCCCAACATACTGAGGTTTTGACCGTAACTTTAGATCTCACTCTTGATATATCAAAGCAACCTACACTTCATGATCAGATCCATTATTCTCTCAGGATTAAGAGTTCATGTAAATATAAGTCGTGAGATTTATAATTCATTTGACAGTCGTTAGGAGAATAATAAATCTCACACCGGTCTAGTTCAATATGTTTTAACTCTTAAAACATATCAACATACCAACTAGAAATCTACATTTTCATGATCAAGATAAATCATCTTAGTTGATATGTTATAGTCTTCGCAAATGAAATGCCCAATTTCATCACCGACTACGAACTACATTTTGAGTTTACAAGGAGCTTGTGATTTACATCTTCTGTGACTAAATCACATAAATCACATACAATGCATCTCATGGACTATATGATAATGTCTTAATATTCATGTTACCATTATTTCAAGATAATAATAAAACAACTTTATTAAGCACAACATTAAGTCATACATAATGTTATACACATAGCATCATACAATAGGATTTAAGGGCACATATCCTAACATTAATGACATCACCATCATTGGTGGACATCCACACCACTATGCAAGAGACGACAATTCGCCAAGAATTGGGCACTAACTGTGCCAGAGCGAGATGCAGATAAGAAAAGAATTCCCTAACAAAGGGATGAATAGGGAAACGTAGGCCACTAGTAAAATCGGCCTCATAAAAGAAAACCTCGTCAGCATAAGAGTGACAAGCCCTCTCTTCGTCACTCGGGATCCTAATTTTTACAGAATCAGGGAATTGAAATCTATCCGTAATCCGTTTTTCATCCTTTCCCATGAGGGAACCCAAAATGGTCCAGGCTTTATAGGGGGTGGAAGGAGAAGTAGCCTTAGAGATCACGCGATCATCAGACAAAGACAACCCCGTCTCTAGGTCACTAGACCTTACCTCAGACATCTTTAACAACATGGCTACCTCAACAGAATGGGAAACCAGGGGGAATAATGAAGAAAGGACAAAAGTGTATGGACAGTCCTCCCCTACGAAGAGACTAACCCTCTAGAGACACTCCCCCTCTTTAGACTTGAGTAAACAACCTAAATGAGCAAAAAAGAAATCTATCAAAGGACAAGCTACCCTAACAAGAGAATAATCTACCATGGAAGAACGAGAAAAGAAGCGAGAGCATGAAGAACTTACTAGGAAATGCGGGATAGAGAAAGGAAGCTCGGAGAAGAAACAAACCCTAGAACAAAAACTGAATGAGGAAAAAATACAGAAGAAAGGAAAAAGGGGGGAAAAATAGAAAACAAGTGGACAAAACACGCGCAGGAAAACTAAGACATGTCCGCATGTTGAATGCATCCTGGCGGTACATGTGGCATTTAACTGCTTAAACATAAAATCGTCATAAATGCATAGTACATGGAATATGAAGCGTTAGACGAATTTGTTCTAATCTCATCTAATAGACGACAATTCAAATAAGGGGGCAGCTGATGAGTCAAAAATTTATCATCGTCACTAAGCAAAGATCATCATTGACTCAAAGAAGACGCCACGCATTTATTACACTCATTAATGACGAAATGTAATGGACAGAGCAACAATCACAGAATGAGCTGTGAACTTCAGACAAAGATTCTATAATGGACTAGCCGTTGAACATAAATACAACAATATATTGCGCATTCATTAGGCACACAACTATAAAAGAGAAGGTAACAAAAGTTAAAGGTACACACGAATACTCTTCAAAATCACTCTCTACTCATTTTCTTTCTAGAATCTCTCTCTCTTACTGACTTAAGCATCGGAGGCGGTTTGGCTGACGCCACACCGACGTGCTACTCTTCCACCCAGTTCATTTTGTAGGTTTCTCATCTACAGAGGCGACCCCATTCATAGCATCGTTCATCTGCTATGACGAGGAGCTCAATTGTTGATTTTTTGCATCATCAAGTAGAAACTTTCAAATTCGGTGACATTGCAATAAAGTGGCTCTAACTAGCCACTTTGAAAATAAAAGTGGTAATTTCTTGCCACTTTGTAATAAAGTGGCAATTAGTGGCCACTTTCGAATTTCAGTGAGTTGCAACAAAATGGCTATAACTAGCTACTTTTAAAAGAAAGTGACAATTTTTTGCCACTTTGTAATGAAGTGGCAATTAGTAGCCACTTTTGATTTTCGAGGATTTCCCAACAAAGTGGCTATAACTAGCCACTTTTGAAAGAGAGTTCCAATTTCTTGCCACTTTCTAATAAAGTGGCAATTAATAACCACTTTCAAGTTTCACTTAAGATTGGAACAAAGTGACTACAACTAGCCACTAGCCACTTTTGAAAGAAAGTGGCAATTAGTAGCCACTTTTAAATTTTAGTGAGATTTCAATAAAGTGGCAATTAGTAGTCACTTAGTGGAAGACCAAATCCTGCTTTAGTCTGCCCCACTTGTTTGGGTCTATTTTTCGCTCCCACATATTTTATTAAGTGCAAACAACACTAGTTATCTCATAAAAGTGTATAATTTTGCAACATCCCAAATTGGTATAATATAGTGCACATCATACTTAAGTAAGCTAACTTATTAGGGCCCGTTGTAGTCTAGCTTCATTAGTAAGCTAACTTATTATTTTATCATTTGTTTTGTTGCTTATAAATACCCCTAAACCTCTAAGTAGATACACATTTTATTTCCTTTGCTTAAGTAGTAGAACTTCTGCTCTTCCTTGTTTTTCTGTTCTGCTCTATCCTACTTGGCTCTTTCGTAGTGGAAGAGCTATTCTTGTCTACTCCTCTTTTTTTGTTCTGCTCTACCCTTCTTTCCGGGTCTCCTCTGCTCTTCTGTAGTAGAAGACTAGATTCTGGTCTGCTCTTCCCTTCTCTTATGTTCTGCTCTGTCCTTCTCTTCTGGTCTGCTCTTACGTAGTAGAACACCAGATCTTGCTCTGCTCATCAGGGCCGGCTCAACAACTTTGGGGGCCTTTGGTAAAAATTTTAAATAGGGTCTTTTTATATTTAAATATTAATCAAATAATATATATATTGAATTTTGTTTATTTAAAATTTATTTTTCTTGCTTTTTGAGATGCAAAATTGGTACAATAATTTATAATGGTAGATAAAGTGAGAAGCCACGTTCAGAAGGAAAAAAAAAAAAAGTGAGAAACCGGGTTGTGTCTTATAAGTTGTAACCGTGGGCTGCACTGCACAGTTGCGCACTGTGTAGCCTGTTCTGCTGTGCGCCTGTGCAGTGCAGTCCAGCCTGTACTCCTATCATTCTATGGCTAAACCTGTTCTGCTGTGCGCCTGTGCAGTGCAGTCCAGCCTGTACTCCTATCATTCTATGGCTAAATCTTCTGTATTTTAAGATACAATGAAGTCTTTTTAATGCATTTTATTGACCAATAAAAATATTTAAATTTTGTTAATTAAAATATTTGGATAAATATATTATATATATAATTTTTTTTTACAAGTAGGGGTCTTCTTTTATTTGAGAGTTTTAGACGATTGCATCAATTGTATCACCTATTAAGCCGACTTATACTATTTGTTTTGGTCTACTCTTCCAATATTTTTCTACATTTTTTTATAAGAGTGGTTGATCTCAACATTTGCATGCATATAATCTTTCACTAAAAGCAAAGAGTGGATGATATTCATACATCTTTATGAGCAATTTTTGGTGATCGAGCATGACAAACGTGTAACCATTTTGTCCTATTCCTACCATAAAAACATATCCTCTCTTATAAGTTGATTATGTAATGTTTTGACATATCCTCTCGTTTTTTAAAGAAAAAAAAAAGACTTCAAAGGCAGGTCTGATTTGTTGAAATGCAAGTGCTTTAAGCAATAGAATGACTAAATGAAATTGCAACTATAAGCATTGACTTTGCAAATGGTAATGACTATTGTCTATCAATACGATTATTAAGCCCTACTTTATTGAACACGTTCTCTATCAAAGAGCTCTTCACCTCAATACACACATGCAATTGTTGTTGCAAGTCATTCAATAGCTTCTTAAATAAAAAGTGATGTTTTCACTACCTACCAAAGATAATATAATTACAAGGTAAAGACCATGGATAAAATTCATATCACACTCTACATGTATTTGGACTCTTGCTTCAGTAGGCTTGAATCAAGAAGAGAAAAAAAAAAAAATCGCGAGCCAATCAACCCTAGTTGATCCAACTCACAATTATACAAGTTCAACACTGAGAATGTCTTAACATCTCTATGGGGCAAGTTACATCAGGTAGGAGAAAACGCCACATACTAAGGGTCCGTTTGGATAGAACTTATTGCTGAAAACTGAAAACTAAAAACACTGTAGCAAAATAATTTTTAAATTGGTAAAAAACACTGTTCATGCCAAAGTTACTGTTCATTGGCCTAAAATCACTGTTCATGGCCAATGAACAGTAACAAACACGCGTTAAAAAAAAAAAAAAAAAACTGGACGTGGACGCACGTTTGTGCTATCCAAACGCCCTCTAACATGATTACAAAAGACTATAAAAGACTATAAAAATACCCTGCCACCAATAAAAGACTATAAAGCAATTGCTGCAAATATGATAATTGTTCAAAAAAAAAAAAGTTTCTATGTGAACGTAAAAAATTGAATGATAACCCTTTCTAAGCCAAACAACATCCAATAATCATTCTCATAACTTCACAAGAACCATGAACCTACATTGTTACCAGTAACGCTGGCATAGCTTAAAGAATAATTTAACAAAAGGGTTTTACCAAATCATTTTTGTGCTCTTTAACTTTTCCAAGTGCATGTACAGCCTCTAACTTGTGAACATTAGGGCAATTGTAGAAGAAAAGATCAAAATGCAATCAATCTAAAAGGGCAAATACAACTTCTACTACAAGAGAATAAATTACTTGAGTTCCAGTTCATTGGCTTCTGAATCATAAGGTGTTAAGTGCAGAGTTTTAGGGGTTCTGTTTCTAGCTGAATTCGAGGCCAGCAGGTTGTCCAGAGAGAATTGAGATAGGGAAGATAGAGAGAAGGAACAAAAAGACTGAATTACACTTTGCTCATTACATGGTTCTCTACAGTAACCAATTCCCTCCTTTATACCCCTTTCCCACTCTCTAACTAACTGTTAACTACTAACTAACTCTCCAATACACTGTACACTTTCAACTAACTACCACTCCTAATGTCCATCTCTCACTCACTCTTACTTCCCTGTACACAATACATGGTTATTTCACAGCACCACTATACACCTGACAATACCTCCCCCTTTAAAGCACCTTGCCCACAGGGTGAGGAAATTGTTGTCTCAGCAAGAATAAACTCTCCCAGGTAGCATCCTCTACGTTGCCCTTGCCATTGAACCAAGACTTGAGCAATGGTCCTGGATCTCAAGTGATGAGTCTTTTCTTGTAAAATGGCTACAGGTTCTGGTTTGAGGAGGACTTCAGAGTTCACAGGAGGTAAAGAAGGCAGGGGTACCACATGTTGACCCAACCTGCCTTTTAAACAAGAAACATGGAAGGTGGGATGGAGCCTTGATTCAGGAGGCAAATCCAATTTATAAGCAACACTGCCAACCTTCTGCAAAATCTGGAAAGGACCATAATATCTAGGAGATAATTTTCCCAAACGTTTCTTCCTTAAGGACATCTATTTGTAAGGCTGAAACTTGAGGTACACCCAATCACCCACTGCAAACTCCCTCATAGTCCTGTGCTTATCAGTAGAAGCCTTCATCCTCTCTTGAGCTGCTACCAGGTTCTACAATAAGGAAATGAGTTGCTGCCTAGTTTTTAGATGCACATCCACACTATCAACTTTAGTGGTGCCAGGTTTGTAATCGAAGAGTCTGGGTGGAGCAAAACCATATAAAGCCTCAAAAGGTGTCATCTTAAGGGAAACATGAAAATTGGTATTAAACCAAAATTCAGCTAGAGGTAACCACTCCACCCAAGATTGTAGTTTGTCTACAGCAAATGCCCTTAGGTAGTGTTCTAAACTTTTATTAACTACCTCGGTCTGGCCATCTGACTGGGGATGATAAGTTGAAGACATGGCCAGCTGCACACCTTGTAACCTCATCAACTCCTGCTAGAATTGAGATGTGAAGACAAGATCCCTATCACTTACAATTGTAGCTGGCATGCCATGCAACTTAAAGACATGTTGCATATAACGATGTGCTACCTTAGCTACAGTATAAGGATGGGACAAGGGCACAAAATGAACAAATTTAGTGAGTCTGTCAACCACCACTAATACCACATCCTTCAACTGTGATTTAGGAAGACCTTCAACATAATCCATACTCACATCCAACCAAGGCTTTTTTGGTATTGGTAGAGGTTGCAAGAGTCCAACTGGATTACAAGTTTCAGACTTTATTCTCTGACAGGTGTCACACTCCCTAACCAGCTTCCTCACATCGGCCCTCAGCCAAGGCCAATAAAAATCCCTTTTAACCCTATGCAAGGTCATAAGGAATCCTGAGTGACCTCTTAAGGGGCTGTCATGAATCTGATGCAAAACAACAGTCTTTAAGGCTTCACAAGTGCCTAGGTAGATCCTCCCTTTGTACAACAACAACCCATTCTGCAGAGAAAAACCCTTAGGAAGATTCTTACCTGAATTCAAAGCATGTAAAACACCCTGCACCTGCTGATCCGAGGCATAGCTTGATTTAAGGTCAGATAGCCAAACTGGGGAAGGGAAGGAAATCATTCACAAAAATCCTTCTTAAGCATCCAGATCATCCTCAAAAGTAAGGTTCTTAAATTCAACCTCACTAGACAACCCAGTTGAAGCCACAGCATCCTCAGTTTCAACTTTCCTAGACAAAGCATCAGCTATAAGGTTATTTTTACCCTTTTTATGTTGAACCATAAAGGCATACCCCAATAATTTGGCAAACCACTTTTGTTGAGTAGGAGTACCAGTTTTCTACTCCAATAGGTACTTAAGACTTTGTTGATCAGTTCTAACAATGAAAGGCCTACCAACCAAGTAAGATCTCCACCTTTTAACAGCAGTAGCCAAAGCTAATAACTCTTTCTCATAAGTAGATAAGGCCAGATTCTTACCTTTGAGGGCTTGGCTATGGAAGGCAATAGGCCTGCCTTACTGCATCAAGATTGCTCCCAACTCCTTCCCTGAGGCATCACACTCTATGACAAATAGTTTATCAAAATTTGGGAGGGCCAACACAGGTGGTTGAACCACAGCAACCTTCAACTGTTGAAAAGCTTGCTCAACTTCTTCAATCCAAGAAAATGCATCCTTCTGTTGGAAAATCTGGTTTTGTATCTCATACAAAACACACAACAGAAGAAACAAACATGAATCTATTTCATTCATGATTGATAACATGCACTATACAAATTTCAAAATTGAAGAACAAGATAGCGTACCTTGGTGTGGAGAAATTCAAAACAAAGATTAGAAGCACTTGGGAACACTTTTAATCTTCACTCCAATTCCACTTTACGCCCAAGAAGTGTGGTCTCTCAATCAGTTTCCAATGAAGAATAATCGAGTGGCTTCACTCACATATACACACCATTTCACAATGATGTCTCTCTTTTTCTCATTCACTAATAAAAAATTATGTATGTTTCTCCCTTTATAACTAACTGATTATCTAATTGGGCTGGCCTATTAGGCATTTCCAAATGGGCTTTAGTGTGTGGCTTGGAGTGGGACCAAAAAGGCCCAATCAGACACTAGCTCCATTGGGCCTTGGGCTTTTCTGTTAACTCTTGACAAGTCCAAAGTTACCATTAATTATTTTTAATACCACTATATAAATATAATTGCACTCTAGGCCTTATTAATAAATTATATCCCAAGACTTGACACATGCAACCCCTTCATAAAATATTCGTAGTAATACAAAGTCATAAATGTAGACTGCCACTTTGAAGATTACTACATCTTAATCCTTGAGTACTCGGTTTAATTATTTAAGTTATTCATCATATATTTATGAAATCCAATTTCATAAATATATACTTTAGTAACTCGTTACTAAAGTGGTTAGGCCTAATACTTTGAATAACCAAACCCATTAAACTTATTTCAAGGGAATATTTTATATCTTCGTTAAAAGATTATGAATTCCATCTTGAGAATATATGTTCCATCAACACTAAATGTGGCTGCCCAACATACTGAGGTTTTGATTGTGACTTTAGATCTCACTCCTGATATATCAAAACAACCTACATCTTATGATCAGGACCATTATTCTCTCAGGATTAAGAGTTCATGCAAATAGAAGTCGTGAGATTTATTGTTCATTTGACAGTCGTTAGGAGAATAATAAATCTCACAGTAGTCCAGCTCAATATGTCTTAACTCTTAAAACATATCAACATATCAACTAGAAGTCTCCACTTCCATGATCAAGACAAATCATCTTAGTTGATACGTTATAGTCTTCGCAGATGAAATACCCAATTTCATCACCGACTACGAATTATAAATTTTGAGTTTACAAAGAACTTGTGATTTATATCTTTTGTGACTTTTCACATAAATCACATACTATGCATGTCATGGACTATATGATAATGTCCAAATATTCATGTTACCATTATTTTAGAAAGTAATAAAACAACTTTATTAATCACAATATTAAGCCATACACAATGTCATACATAATGTCATACATAATATTATACATAGCATCATACAATAGGATTTAAGGGCACTAATTCTAACACCTTCTTCAATAGGGCAGTTTAGGGAGCAACAATCTGACCATATCCTTTAACAAATTTTCTATAATAACCTGTGAGCCCCAAAAACCCTTTCAAAGACATAAGATCAGTAGGAGTAGACCACTGCTGCATGGCAGAGTCTTCTTAGGGTTAGTATGAACCCCAGCACCAGTGATAACATGTCCTAGGTACTCCACTTCATTACAAGCAAATTTGAATTTGGACCTTTTAGCATACAACTTATTTAGAGCCAAAACTTCTAAAACAAATCTCAGATGGGTCACATGCTCAGATAAAGAAGTGCTATAAACCAAGATATCATTAAAAAAAAAAAACTAGAAAAAATTTCCTAAGATAAGGCTTAAAAACCTGGTTCATCAAGGATTGGAAGGTTGAAGGAGTATTGGTCAAGTCAAATGGCATTACCAAGAACCCATAATGCCCCTCATGTGTTTTGAATGTTATTTTAGGCACATCCTCCTCCTTCATCCTGATTTGATGGTACCCTGATCTCAAATCAAGCTTGGAAAAGATAGTTGCTCCACTCAGATCATCTAATATTTCATCAATGACTGGAATTGGGAACTTATCCTTCATAGTGATGTTGTTCAAAGCTCTATAGTCTATGCACATCCTCCAAGATCTATCTGCCTTCCTTACTAGCAAAACAGGTGAAGCAAAAGGACTGGTGATATTTCTGATTGACCCAACAGACAACAACTCCCTCACAATCTTCTCAATTTCATTCTTTTGATAGAAAGGATATCTATAGGGTCTTTGACAAACTGGCTGAGAGTCCTCCATGAGAGTGATCTAGTGTTCATGGCCCCTCACAAGTGGTAATCTTACAGGAGTCTCAAAAACATCTCCAAATTCCTATAATAACAACTCCACCTCAGTAGGCACAGTATCTTCCAACACCACACCAGCTGCAATTGGACATAGAATTCCACCCCTTGCACACACATTGGTACACCACTACAAAAACCTTTAGTTCTCACCACAGTCCCATTAGCCACCTTAACCTCCAAACATCTTGAGACATCAACCTTCAACTATAAACTAGAGACCAATAGTGCATCCACATAATTGTGAGTACTACCTATGTCTACAAGTACCACTAAACTAGTGCCATTAATCTTGCCTTTAATCCTCATAGTGCCTGGTGTAGGAGTTCCAGTTAAAGCATACAATGTAATTCCCACACCTTCTTCTTGTTCATTTGGCTTATACTCCACACCTTTGAAATTAAGATCACCGCTCACTTCCTCTTCCATCTCAGTAATATGCACACCAGATTGTAGACTTGGTACTATATCAATTCCTTCTAAAAGAAATAATTTGACATTTTTACACTTATGCCCAAGCCCCCATTCCTCATCACAATTATAACATAATCCCTTCTTTCTTCTATCATCCATTTGAGTAGGAGTAATTCTTTTAATAGGAATTTTTGGTTTAGTATCTAACACAGCATTACTCTTAGGTAAACCAAGAATGGAAGTTTTACCTGATTCTTGTTGGTATCTGATGCTCTTCTTGCTGCTCCACACATATTCTTCTTGAATCTTGGCGAGTCCAAAAGCTTCATTCAAGGTTTGAGGATTGAGCATTCTTATAGGTAACCTTATTTCATCCTTTAACCCACTCAAGAAGCAGTTGAGTTTATGTAAATGAGAAAGGCCTTTGATTCTGTTAAAGACAGCTTTAAATTCTGCCTTATACAGTGCTACAGTTGAAGTTTGCCTCAGCCTAGTCAGTACCTCCAATGGATCATCGTAAGCACTAGTTCTAAATCTCACATGTAAAGCTGGTACAAAAGATTCCCAATCAGAGAACACCCCTGCCTCTTCTGCTTCCTGGAACCAAATTAGGGCCTCTAAATCCATATGAAAGGAAGCTATTAACAACTTCTCTGTAATTGGGGTTTGAAAGTATCCAAAGTATTAATTGGCCTTATAAACCCAACTAGAAGGGTCTTTACCTGAAAAGCGTGGAAATTCTAGCTTCATAGGTTTGGCAAGGGTTAACACAGAGTTCTAATTTTGGGAAGTATTTCGTTGAGGAGTATGTGAATTAACCTCTGTAGAATTCAATTTCTGTAAGATGGTGTGGATATTCTGGTTCATCTCATTCAAGGTCCTAGTATGGATTCCCTGAATCTTCTGAATTTCTTGAATATCTTTGCCATGGTGGTTTGAGGTCATGGCAGAAGCTTGTGTTTTAGTCATGGTTCACAGGAACGGTGCTCTGATACCAATTGTTAAGTGTAGAGTTTTAGGGGTTTTGTTTGAATTCGAGGCTAGCTGGTCCTTCAGAGAGAATTGAGACAGGGAGGATAGAGAGAAGGAACAAAAAGACTGAATTACACTTTGCTCATTACATGGTTCTCTACAGTAACCAATTCCTTCCTTTATACCCCTTTCCCACTCTCTAATTAACTGTTAACTACTAACTAACTCTCCAATACAGTTGTACACTCTCAACTAACTACCACTCCTAATGTCCATCTCTCACTCACTCTTACTTCCCTGTACACAATACATGGTTATTTCACAGCACCACTATACACCTAACATATGGTGGTGCTCTAACTGCTGTTGAAGTTACATAGCTAGAATTTCATTTTTCTATTTTTTGATAACTACATAACTGGAACTTCATTTCAAGAACTAAGGGAGTATAAGATAAGTTTATAAAAAAAAAAAACCTAGCTAAAAGATGATGGTGAGAATATCTCTGATTCTCTAGAAGAGTTTTGGTGGAGAACCTTGATGGTTGTCATTTGCATGTTGATCTTAATACTTTTTCATCCAAATTCCAAAAACATTAATCAAATGAAGCCAAGATAAAACTGCAAATATAATTATAACACTAATTTTGATTGGACAATTATAATTATAAAAATTACAGACCAACTGCACGAAAATCTCCTCAAGAACTAAAGTGTTGTAGATTCAAAATGACATGGTGTGCATCCTATATTCTACAAAAACCAACTTGTAAAAATACATCTAAAAAGTTCAATTCATTACAGAAGAATTTGTTCAAATCATGCTTTGTATTCAAGAACTTCCTAAACAAAATTAATCAATTTTTTCTTTAAAATGCATGCATGATAACTGTATAACTCAATAATTTTTTGGCTGAATTATTATATAAAAAAATTGCAACATAAGCATTATAAACCTATAATTTGAGAAAATCCAAGAAATATGTGCTAAGTATCCTCTATCATTGTTACATGAAAGAAAGGTTCTTGATGTGTTCTAATTACATAGCATTTTATCTGTATGTGCATGACGATTATGCCACATTCATGTAGATTACAAATCTTTCAAAAGATTTAACTTTATATGAAAACTTCCAAAAGGCCACAAAATTTAATAATTAAACTAAAAACAAAAATTTGTATGTATGTGACTACAAAAAAAAAAAAAAAAAAAAAAAAAAAAAAAAAAAGAGAGATAAGAGTGGCTACCCTCAAAAGAACAATACATGGCCATTGATTGAAAATCGGCCAATTAGTTTCAGATGTTGCAAAGTGACATGATCAACTGGAAAGAAGCCCATGGTTGCACTAGGAAACATAATAGTAGCACGGTCTGATATTGACAATGCACTCATGCCTTCCCTTGCATAAAAGAGTATAGAGCAACATTTATTGTTAGATAGATTACTAGAACTGGGAACAATGACTACAAAAATTGTTAAAATAAAACTTGAACATATTCAATGCTAAAGTATGATACAATCATACAAACTATACGAGTTTGCTATTTAAAAAAAAACAGTTCTTGGGACTCGATTTCTAGTTAAGATATCATTGGTGGATTTAGTGAAGTTAAGATACAAAATAACTTTTGATTCCTCAAAAAATGTATATATACACAAAATAACTTTTTTTAAGGATGGAAAACTATAAGATCTTTTACCTTATAATTCCTCAGTGATGGAAAGTTTGGTCCAAGCATCTCTTCAAACACTTTGGGGGACCAGATAACACTAGCCTCCAACAAAAATCTTCAACCATTTAGAAAATAAATAAATAAATAAAAAAGGAAAAATATTGGTTTCAAATTTGGAAGTAGAAAGATAGTTTCTTCAAAAGAAAAAATTAGACTAAGCCTAGAGTTTTGTATACAGCTGTTGTTAGGCACCATAATTGGCTGCCCAAAACCTTTTTAGGGTCTATTATATATTTTCACACAATTTTCAACAAAGTAGGACATGAAAGCTTGAATTTGTGTGAATACACAAGAGCTTGTTTAGACGCTCAATTAAAAGTTACATTTCGGTTGCTTTTACTCTAACTTAAACTACGTGCGGAATAAGAGTAAATGTGAGCGAACAAAAAATAAAACTACTCTAAGTCGTATTCATCAAATATCAAGAATAAAATGAAAGCTAAAAGTGTAAGGAAGAAGGATGCAAACACAAGCTAACACTGAGACTTGTTATCGAAGAGGAAACTGAAGAACTTGGCAAAAAACATCTCCGCCACAAGAGACCCTCCAAATCTAATCTACTAAATGCACCTAAGCCCTCCAAGCTCCTACTCCAACAAGGCTTCTCAGAACTGTGTCTTGTCTAGCTTTCTCGGATCTCGCAATTTAGCGCGATTGCATCTGCCAATGCTTGGCTTCTTCCAATGCTTCGTAGTAGCACCAAAACCTCACTTTACACTCAGATTAGGCGTGGTAAGTGTTTGGGCTATCAACCTCTCAAGGATTTGGATATGGAGAGGTAGGAGTAGAGGAAAATCACAAAAGATTGTGTAGATGATTGTGGGTATAACAATCTCTAACTCTTAAGGGTAATATCTAGGGTTTTCTCTTTGAAAATCACTCCTTACAATATGTGGGTAATGATGGTACAAAATAGTGTGGGTGAAGACATGGTGGAGTAGATATGACAAAATAGTAACATAGAATGTTTCGCAGGTATTTTGCATGAAGGCCTTACCCGCAAATTACTCGTGAAAACCAGCTGTCATGACTCTTTGCATTCCAGTCATGTGCTCTGCACATGGCTCACTTTGCAAGATACCTTCTCGCGAATCTTCTCGCAAAATCCACTTAGTCTTCGACGAGAGCTTGCCCTTACAATAAAATCCCACATAAAATATAGGGTAAACATGATTAAACATAATTACAGTAAAATTTGGCATGGAATTAAAGCCAACACAAAATAGTTGTAAATAACAACTTTACAATCTCCTCCTTTGGCTAATCCGTGACAAAACCCCTAAAACAGACTCTATACTTAAACGTGAGTTTGGAAACAATGGCAAAACTGACTCACACCTAATTCTAGAAGCTGTGAAGCACTTGCACGTATACACCTATATCCTGAAACACTCACACACAAACAAAACTTTCATTAAGATTATGACAAGTTGAATACAAGGTACGTATAGGAACAGGTAAAATGCGATCAAGGTAATAAAGAAGATATAATCTATGAAGCGTAACTTGATCAAACAAAAACAGTTATTAAAGAATGACTACAATGAACATTTAACTAGTAAATGATCATCCGGACACGAAATGCAATTAAGAGCAACGTAAAAATCAATTGCATGTCTGACACACAACCAATGCAAAACACTAAGGTATTTGCATCAAGGATACAAGATCCATCAAGGGCACAAGATCCATCAAGGGCACAAGTGTGGAGTACTAAAGATAATGCATACATAATTTAAAAATACTTAAAAAGCTACAAAGCAAGGATACATAAACAAAGTACTAAAGATAAACTGAAGTTTTAAACAAAAGTACTTTAAAACTTTAAAAGAAAGCAATATAAATATCCAAGAGTTATAAAAACTATAAAGGTAAATGAAAGTAGACTACTAAACCAAACGTAAACTACTGAACCACCACCAAAATAAACCAATGTCTATGATATGCTATGCTATGCTCCCCTTCTAATTGTGCAACTCCCCCTCAAACTACTCCCTCTTTTTTACCGAAATGGCTAAAGAGGCTAGAACTCTTCAAATTATGATTCGGAACCCTCTTGTTGCTGCCGCTGCTACAATTTGAGATGAGATTGCAATGATTTGGCCTTCGATGTAGGTAAATTGATCTGTGGTGTTCTGCACATGTGATTCTAGCATACCATACATCTGCTCAACCTGTGCAATGAGACAATTAAGGCGATCGGGTGCCCATGCTTAGGAAGAGGGTTATGTAGAGCCCTCCGGGGCTAATGTGAACCTGTCTATCTCTTCCTCCATGTCCCCACCTTCTTCCTCAACATTGTCCCTTGGGATTTGAGAAATGCCAGTAGTTGGTCCGATGATATAGGCTTTGCTTCGGGTCATTGTTTGAGCACTAATCGGATAGTCCCTTGTCACCATGGTAAGACTACTCGGAAATTTCAACCTTGTTCTTGCTATAAGAGCCATGATGAGACCTTGGAATGGCAAGACTATTCTTGAGTTCCTCTTGGTGATGCATCTGGTGAAGAGGTAGTAGATGTGACCGCATATGTCGATCTCCTTATGTGTGAAGAGATCATACAAAAAAATAGCTCTTGGTCTGGAAAATGTGGTCAAGTTCTTCACCGGGTGGAGGTTGTGGAGCAGTATATAGGCCAATGTCCTCATTTCCAGGGTGAAAGGAACGGTGTTCAGGGCCTTCTTTTTGAGATCACCACCAAGGAGTTCCGCAATTGGCTCAAGAGAATCCAATCTATCATCATATTGGATAAAGGATTGTTTAGTCGGTGGACGAACTTCCAATATTTCTTGGTTAGATTCCCTCATGACAGAAAATTCTCTTTGCCTCACCCAACAATTTATTCGCTCCCCTTCCACAAGGGCATTTGCAAAGAATTCCCTTATGATCTCAGCAAAGACATTTCCACTTGGGTTCAGAAACTTGGTCCATGTCCTCTCTTTGAACACTTCTGAAATGAAGGTGTTTTCAAGGGTCTCCATATTTACCACCCTTTCCATGATGATCAAGACCCTTTTGTAGAAGTCGTTGTAGGCCAAGTTTGCCTCAATGCTTTGAAAATTTTCCGAGTCAGAACATGGACGCTTTGAAGACTTCTTTGAGGCCGAATGCTTAGTAGGTGACATCTGCAAAATCATTCACAGACACAAGTAGACAAGAGCAAAACACAAACTTGATTAGTATCAAGTTAGTCCAAAAATCAAACACAAAGTCCTAAAAAGAAAAGAAACAATGTCACAAGAACATGTTATAAGTACTAAACATGTAGCAATACTTATCTAGCATGAGTGATATGCAAAACATGATAAGTGAACAAGTGTGTGCATCAAGTGTGCATGTGGTGTGCATATGTGATGCCTGATCAAGGCATGATAAAGCACATTTGGGTCAAAGTGTGTAAAACACACAACCAATGATCAAAACATGATAAACATGCATAATCATGGTAATCCCTAAAGTTTGGTACTCATCGAAGTATGAAACAACACCAAAATGTCATTTAGTCATTTTATCAAACACTTGGTATGCACAAACACAACTAACATGTAAGCAATGCATGAACATGTGTAAAATATGCCTAGATACATGTTAAAATGCCACATGGGGCCAATACAAACACAATCAAAGCAAATGGGACAAAGTCCAATCCAGAAAATCAAAAAAAAAAAAAAAAAATTGCACAAAACTAAAAGTTTCCCAACCCTTTCAAAAATTATACCAAACTCATGAAAATCTAGAATCTAAGGCCTAACTAAAGGAATTAAAGAGAAAAGAATGATTAAGCATACCTTAGAAAAGACTTTGAGAAGATTTCACATGAATTTTTGTTGGGTTTTTGGAAGAAAATAGGTTTAGGGTTGTGAGAGGCTCGAGGGAGGCAAAGGGTGTAAGTTTGAAAAACTGTCATGATCAGCCTTTAAAAACTGAAAACACGTGTTTTTTTTAGGTTAGCTTCTCGTAAAGTTACTCGCGAAAAATGCCACTGAAGCATATGAACTTTTCGTGGGTAAGATTATCTCGTGAGATAGTCGCGAAAATTTCTGTCTGAAATCTTGTGTTTTCAATTTTTGCGAACCTCATTTTTGTAGGAAGAGCTTACTCACAAAACTTCTCGCGAAAATGCCTCTAAAGGAGTTTTTTGTTAAAACATGAAATATGCAATATGAACAAAAACTCTAAACACAAAAGCATAAAAACAATTTCAAAAACATATAAAATACTCAAAAATCTTTTTGGGTTTGATGGACAAGCAATTAAGTATACACATCACATTTGAATACATACAATCACACAAATGAAATAAGCATTCATTGAATAATAGTCTTGCATGTTGTGTGTGTGGATCAAGTATGAACTAGTCTATAGTCTATGTTGGGTTCTAAGACTTTAGGTTCAATGTATTAGAATTCATTTTGCAATGTTGGCAAACCATGATCAAAATGTTTAGTCTTGTTTTTAGACTTACTCAAAGTATGTTTATGTGTAAAGTTGGAATCGAGTGCATTGTAGGATTTACTATGTAAATCTGCCTGGCTTGATCGATCGAAAATTAGACTTGATCGATCGAAGCTCATGCAGATTGTTTTTCTGTAGAATTTTCCAACTTAGCCCAAGCCCGTTTGACGTGTAGGGTTTTATGTTTTGCCCTAGGTATAAAAGAAAAAAACCCTAGCCACATTTTTAAGGTTGTTGCAGTTGTTGTTTATGCTGTGTATGTGAATCTCTTGTGAGATCTAGAGGTTTTTGCCTTCATATATACTTAGGGTTATCAAGAATTAAGATTATGTCAAGAGCTTGATGATCATTCAGTTGCTGCATTAAGAGCTTAAAGATACACAAGCAGGAGTGCTTGTACTTGTTGTGAATCCAAGAAAGAAGTAGTCCATGGACTCGAAGCTGTCACATGGTCATGGTAGTAAGTTTCCTACTCGAGGTAGCAATAGGATGTTAGTGGTCTAAGTCGCTAGTGTGTAAACTTCAATTCTTTCATAGTGGATCTGTTTTACCTTGAGGATAGCTAGGTTAAATCCTCCCCAGGTTTTTTACTGGTTTAGTTTTCCTGGGCTATCATATCGTTGTGTTATTTATTTCTGCACTGTTTCAATGATATGATTTATTTGTGTTAACCTAGATCTGCATAATTTACCTAAGTTAATCATTTAGCTAAATAACTAGGTTAATCTGGCTATGTTTAAGGGGTCTAAAAACGTACAAGTGGTATCAGAGCAGGTTAGCTCTAGTGTTTAGATCCTTTGATCTAAGAGTTGATCCTTGACCCCTGTTGTCATGGAACACAGTCACTCTCTTGTGATCCCACCTCACTTTGATGGGAACAACTATGTCTACTGGAAAGTAAGGATGAAAGCATTCCTAAAATTCATTGATGAGAGAGTCTGGAATTCTTGAAGGTTCTTCTCACCTTCATTGTGGCATACATTGTCATCTTTCGAGTCTTCAACATCCTTAGCTTCGGAATGCTCACCAAGTTCATCAACCAAATTGCTCAAATCATCCTTAGAATCAACAGAGGTAATTGTCAAGAAGGAAATATAATTTCCGTCACTATTACACTCTCCTTCCACATCGGAATTTGAGCTTTCGGAATCACTAAGGGTAGTGGCAAACACTTTACCCTTCCTACTTAAATAGTTGGGACATTCCTTCTTGAGGTGTCCATGACCGTTGCATTCGTAACACACAATTCCTTGAGGGGATTGAGAATCATTCCCATCTTTCTTCTTGAACTCCTTCCTATCACCTTTGGAGGTGAGAACTTTCCTTTGCTAAAAGACTTCCCACTGTTTTTCCTCTTAGGAAATTTTCGGAAGTTCTTTGCAAGGAATGCTACCTCTTTCTCCATATCATCTTCTTCAGAGGAGTCATCCATTCTCTCATTGATAATTTTGAGAGCAAGTGATTTGCTTGGCTTGTGAGAAGGCAGTTCGAGCTTATATGTTTGGAGAGATCCAATGAGTTCTTGAATTTTGATCTCATCCAAATCTTTGCTCTCTTCTATAGCTGTGACCTTTGTACGAAAGCTCTCTAATAAGGACCTTAAAATCTTTCTCACCACCCTAGCATCGTCAATCTTCTCACCAAGATTGAGCTTGGTGATTACTATCTCATTGAGCTTCCCATAGAATGAATCAAATGACTCATCATCACTCATCTTGAGCTCTTCAAATCGAGTAGTAAGCATTTGGAGCTTTGCGTTCTTAACTTTCTGGGTACCTCGTAGGTAGTCTCAAGAATGGTCCAAGCTTCCTTGGCAGTCTTCACATGAGATATCATGTAAAATTCATCAGTAGACACACCATAAAAAATAGTGTTAATTGTTTTCCTATTGGCATTTGCCAAAGCAAGAGCTGCCTTATCCCATTCAAATTTGGCGGTAATGGGTTTAACATACCCATTCTCGACGAAATCCCATACCGTCTCATCTATAGCACAAAGGAATGCCCTCATATAGACTTTCCAAAACGCATAATTGCTCCCATCAAAGAATGGTGGAGCATTAAGCGATTGTGATCGATCCATCACAAAAGGGGTCTAGGATCACACTTAGGTAATGAATCTATAACAAGTGAACTCGCACTGATACCAATTGAAAGCTTGAATTTGTGTGAGTACACAAGAGCTTGTTTAGACCCTCAATTAAAAGTTATGACTCGGTTGCTTTTACTTTAACTTAAACTAAGTGCGAAATAAGAGTAAATGTTAGCGAACAAACAATAAAACTACTCTAAGTCATATTCATCAAATATCAACAACAAAATAAAAGCTAAAAGAGTAGGGAAGAAGGATGCAAACACAAGATAACATTGAGATATGTTATCAAAGAGCAAACTGAAGAATTTGGCGAAAAACCTCTCCGCCGCCCTCCAAGCTGTAAATTGATCCACTAGACAATAACTTGGGATACACGAATAGCAAGAGACCCTCCAAGCCTAATCTACCCAATGCACCTAAGCCCTCCAAGCTCCTACTCCAACAAGGCTTCTCAGAATCGTGTTTTGTCTAACTTTCCCGGATCCCGCAATTTAGCCCGATTGCATCTGCCAACGCTTGGATTCTTCCAATGCTTCCCAGTAGCACCGAAACCTCACTTTACACTCAGATTGGGTGTGGTAAGTGTTTGGGTTATCAATATATTAAGGATTAGGATATGGAGAGGTAGGAGTAGAGGAAAACCACAAAAAATTGTGTAGATGATTATGGGTATAACAATCTCTAACTCTCAAGGGTAATATCTAGGGTTTTCTCTCTAAAAAGCACTCCTTACAATATGTGGGTAATGAGAGTGACAAAATAGCAAAACAAAATGTTTCGTGGGCATTTCGCAGGAAGGCCTTACCAGCGAATTACTCGCAAAAACCAACTGTCATGACTCTTCACATTCCAGTCATGTGCTTTGCACATGGCTCACTTCAAGGGATAGCTTCTCGCGAATCTTCTCGCGAAATCCACTTGGTCTTCAATGAGAGTTTGAGTCTTCACACTCTCTCTCACACACAACCCTTACAATAAAATCCCACATAAAATACAAGTTAAACATGATTGAACATAATTACAATCAAATTTGGCATGAAATTAAAGTCAACACAAAATAGTTGTAAATAACAACTTTACATGACAAAATGTGATCCTTTCTAGAGCTTACTATACTAATGAAGCAAACCTGTTTTTTCCTTCGATCCTATGTTGCAAATACTTGAATTAACTGCTTATAAACAAAGAAAATATATACTGTGAGACTATGGAACTTATCCACACACCCTAAAATTTCTTATATAGCAACCTCACAAAAATATATAGAATGTCGGGAACACTCAAAATTTATAAAGCAAAGGATGAACTCTATAAATGGAACTTCAATTTTAGCAGCCTTGTCATATGGCTTTCCATTGTCCCAAGTCTCAACCGTAGCAAGTTCATCAGTGGGTGCTCATAACACCTAAACCAAATATCAAAAATAATTACTATCAATTCTAGCTTAGTATAACTTACACATGTATCTCTTAGCCTACCTCTTAAATCAAGAAAATCCTAATCCCAACTCAAGGAGGTTTCCCAAATATAAGATACATTTATCAAACAAAATGAAGTGCCAAACTATGGAGAAACCATTATTTTTACATTCACATTCATATCATGTCAAACAAAGCTAAAATCAATTCAGAATGTGTTTGAGTTTGGTAGCAATATTCCATGCATATACATAAGATCCTTAGGTTCCCAAAAGGGCACAATGGAGACATTAAAGTCAAGTTCATTTGTTTTAAGAATCCTACCAGAATTATGACTTGTCTAGCAAAGCTTGCTTAATGAATCATACTGAAAACAAGCTTTGGTAAATCCAATGACATAGTCTTAATGAGCCTTTTACTTGAGTTTCTTACTTGCATTAGCATAGGGAAGCAAACAAATGACAATGAAATACAACTATGACAATGAAATACAGCCAATTTCCAAGATAGTTACTCAAGGCTTCTTAAATCAATTCTTTGGGCAGACCCATACAATATAGGGCTTTCATAAATCATGAAAGGCATACTTGGACACAATAAATTGCTTAAAATACAGTACAAACATGTCTTATGACATAGCATGCTTATACAATAAAAAATCTAGAGCCATGATCAACAAATTTTGTAAAATGTTGTTATTATTAGTCATTAACAAGGCATAAGGTTGAGATTTATTAGATACAAGGTACATCACAAAGAGAGCTGAAAAATACTGTCATGACCAGAACTTGTCACTTGCATGCATAATTATCAAATCAAGGGTAAGAAAAACATGAAATTGAATTAGGATCATGGAATTAATGTTAAAATATGTGCCCTTAAATCCTATTGTATGATGCTATGTATGACATTTTGTATAACTTAATGTTATGGTTAATAAAGTTGTTTTATTATTATCTAAAATAATGGTAACATGAATATTCGGACATTATCATATAGTCCATGAGATACATTGTATGTCATTTATGTGATTTAGTCACAGGAGATATAAATCACAAGTTCTTTGTAAAATCTGAATTTTAGTTCGTAGTCGGTGATGAAATTGGGCATTTCATCTGCGAAAACTATAACATATCAACTAAGATGATTTGTCTTGATCATGAAAATGGAAATTTCTAGTTAGTATGTTGATATGTTTTAAGAGCTAAAATATATTGAACTAGACCACTGTGAGATTTATTATTCTCCTAACGACTGTTAAATGAATAATAAATCTCACGACTTCTATTTGCATGAACTCTTGATCCTGAGAGAATAATGGACCTGATCATGAGGTGTAGGTTGCTTTGATATATCAAGAGTGAGGTCTATAGAAACGATTAAAACCTCAGTATGTTGGGCAATCACATTTAGTGTTGATGGAACATATATTCTCAAGATGGAATTCGTAGTTTCTTAACGGAGATACAAAATGTTCCCTTGAGATAAGTTTAATGGGTTTGGTTATTTAGAGAGTTAGGCCTAACCACTTTAATAAGGAGTTACTAAAGTATATATTTATGGAATTGGATTTCATAAATATATGATGAATAACTTAAAGGATTAAACCGGGTACTTAAGGAATTAAGATGTAGTAATGTACAAAGTGGCAGTCTACATTCATGACTTTGTATTACTACGAATATTTTATGAAGAGGTTGCATGTACAATAAAGTCTTGGGATATAATTTATAAATAAGGCCTAAAGTGCAACTATATTTATATAGTGGTATTAAATATAGTTAATGGTAACTTTGGACTTGTTAAGAGTTGACAGAAAAGCCCAAGGCCTACTATAGCTAGTGTCTTATTGGTCCCTTTTGGTCCCACTCCAAGCCACACACTTAAGCCCAATTGGAAAGGCCCAAAAGGCTAGCCCTATTAGATAATCAGTTAGTGATGCGAACCTCAATCGACATGCTTTGAGACCCAACAAAAATATTGGAATATTTAATACCAAATGATGCGAACCTCAATCGACACGCTTTAAAACCCAACAAAAATATTGGAATACTTGCCCAAGAAAGCTAAAATTCAGATTTTTGATAGAAACCCTGACCCAACGTTTATAATTGAAACGCAAACCAAAGGTATAAGTTGACCTTGACCCAATGATTATAAAGAATCATGAACCAAAGGTATAAAGTTTGAACGCCACAAG